>NC_090788.1:7515000-7685000 GCF_040054535.1 Antennarius striatus
TCCTCACGGTTAATGGGTTCCAGGAACCACACGCGATTAACGAATTCCGCGATAGAGAGACAAACTATTCATCCTATTATTTATGGTAATTTAAACGTTTATGAACCCTCCCCATACTGATATTAAACCACCTTCTATCTGTATCACCTCTGTATTACCTAAGTCCGAGACTCACGGAACGGAGTGCTTTTCTGGATGCTGTCAGCCAATAGAATGCGCGTACAGTATCACGTGATTGCCTACCAAAAATCCGTGATGAGGTGAAGTTGCGGGCATTGATGTGTGAGGGTGAACTGTTTTACTTTTTCTGTCTTTTTTTCTTTTTTGTATTTTCATCAATGTTCTAATTCAGTCCTCTTAATCATAATACATGCCAAAACACAACTTGCAGGCATAAAAAGATGATTGTTAAATAAAATAAAGTCTATAGAATATGGCGTCTCTGCGGCACACCTTTCAAACTTTTCCCTGAAATTTCCCTTTTTCTGAAAATTATCATCTCGAACACCCACTCTCTTGTTAAAAAAACAAACAAAATTTAGACATAGATAACACATCCTCAGAATAATCCTTTAAATGCAGTTATGTCTAGATGGAGAAGTTGTGTCTTCAATTAACAAAACATAGAATTTAGTAATTTCATAATACATTCAATAATACATTTTATTTTTTGGACAGGGAATGTCACTGTCACCTCTCAGAGGACTGTTTACCTATCCGAACCGCTACATGGGAGCAGCAGGACCAGTTCCTCCAGCTCTCCTCACCTGTACCTCAGCCTCCACGATGTCCAGGACCCCCTCTTACCACAACCCTCAGCCTTGGTTACGATTCAACCCCTATGTGATCC
This sequence comes from Antennarius striatus, assembly GCF_040054535.1. Classification (NCBI taxonomy): domain Eukaryota; kingdom Metazoa; phylum Chordata; class Actinopteri; order Lophiiformes; family Antennariidae; genus Antennarius; species Antennarius striatus. The sequence goes on from NC_090788.1 coordinate 7,515,851, forward strand.
CCAGCTCTGTCATCTCGAGACAAAGCCTGCCCACAGATTGGCTGACAGTTCAACCTCACTCTGAGCCGGCTAAGTCAAGGAGCAGAGAGTCGAGTCCTATATCTGACAATCAGAACAATAAAACCAAGACCAAACAGTCTGCTTCAATGAAATACCTCCAGGATTCTTTGAATGAGCTGCATAAAATACATGGTCTGGTGAGAGGACTTGGCAAACCACTTCCACCACAATAGAACATCACTCCCACAGATGAGGAGCATTGACTGACTGGTGGACGAACAGACAAGTTCATGAAGCTTCACTTAATAACCACGTAAAAATTTAGATTTAAAACTGCATGTGTTGCTGCTACTTATGTAGTTATCTCACCGCTAAATATGCAATGATTTTGTGATATGATTCTTTGTAATATTTTAGCAATCACTCACACGCACACACACACACACACACACACACACACACACACACACACATACATATACTGTATGTATCATGTAAATAAAGCAGATAAACCAGTGTTTACTAATTTACAAAAACAATGAGAGCAATATTCAAATAATAATAGCAATACTATTTGTTTTGTCACTATGTTATTACTGTTTATTATAAACTATTATACAATAATAATTTATGGTAATGATAATGTGATAATAATAAATATAACAATAATAACAATTGGGGAAATTAAGCTGCTAAAATCTTTTATAGAAGGACAATAATACTATTTAAATATTTCATTTTTTTCATTTCATTTTCTGGGGAGCTGGAGCCTATCTCAGCTGGCATGGGGCGTGAGGCGGGGGACACTCCGGGCACGATGCCGGTGCACCGCGGAGACACACACAAAGACAGACAACCATGCACACACACACTCACTCCTACGGGCAATTTGGGACCGGCCACCTGAAGCGCATGCTTTTGGAGGTGGGAGGAAGCCGGAGAACCCGCAGAGAACTCACATAGAGACGGGGAGAGCATGCAAACTCCTCACAGAGCGGGACTCGAACCCGAAACTGCCATGTTGTGAGGTGACAGCGCTACCCACTGTGCCACCGTGCCGTCCGCTATTTAAATATAATTTTTCTAAATAGAAAGGATAATTATCACTTCATTCCATATAATTATGTTACACAGCTATTTTAGCTTTTATATTCAACTATGAAACATCACTAATCAAAGCCTTTTAAGACTTAATGCTTTAAATAATTTCTGAAGAAACTGCCAATGAGATCTGTGAAAAGTGTTTGCTACCTAACAATTCATAGTTTTACTTTTCAGTTTTTATGAATATTTATGACAATGCTTTGTGTATTTTTTACGAAAATACTAATAAAAATAATGAAATGAATGAATGAGTTAATGAAATACAAAGCAGTTCCAGCAGATCTGTCATGCTGAAAACACAAGGAAATACTGTTATCTCAGCTGCATTTTGTTGGTTTTTTAGTTTTGATTCTGTCATGGTTCTGTTCCTTTTGTATACTCGACAGGTCTGTTTTTGTGTTTAAGCTCATTTTCTTCTGGCAGGTCAAGCTGTGGCAGAGGGTGTGGCTGGCTCTTAGCAGCCTGAGCAATAAAACTGTTAATTTTTTCTTTTGAGTCAGTATCTGCTCCTTCTGGTCCAGACACAAACAATCATACAAGATTCACTCCAAGCAAACTAAGACTGGATCATATATATATGACAGCTGACAAGAAAACAAAAGAGGGAAATTACTTCCCAAGTGTTTCACAACAAAACCAATGAAAAGATGTTCACATCAATTTAATAACTGACATAGTTGATCCTTCAACATTATCACAATAGATGCTGTGGAAAAAATTTCTATGTGGTTGTACTTCAGGCTGCTGCACACCAAGACGTCATCTGCAATGTGTCTGCCCATACACAAATATCATCTAGAAAGCAATGTCCCTATGATTTTGATGTTTTCATGTCCCGCAACCCTTCATAGCTGAGGAAATGTGTTTAGAAGATAAATGAATGAATGAATGAATAAATACATGAAAGAATGAGCGAATGAAAGAATGAGTGAATGTTTTCATGTCCTGATTGTGGGAAACTGGATTACCTGTGGGTCCTGTGGTTGTCTTGATAAATTCCTCTACGTGTAAAATGAATGTTGAACAATGCTTTGATGAAATGTTTATTATATTTATTGTGTTTGGGATTGTGATGGGCAAAGCTGCAGACAGCACACATAATGTCAATTACATTACATATATGTCAATCCAAAGTTAATTTTAAAAAAATATTTAAGATTTCTCTGCTGTTCAAAATCCCTGGTGGGTACTTTTTTAGTGCAACACAAGGGTTAAATTATGAATTGACACTTTTAAGTGTAGTCCAAAAATGTTCCTTTTTCATAGTTATTTGTGCAAAAAAAAGTAATAAATACATCAGGTATTTTTTTCCAAGGAGTATATTTGATTTTGAAGATCCTCTCAGACCTCTATCATGTCCATTTTCACCTTGACTGAGCAAAATATTCACTGACATCACCCCTGGCTCAAAAATATATGTCAAAGTCAACTGCTAAGTTTTGCCAAATTGTACCTAGGGAGCTGAAGAGAGACAGGCCATCATCTACCTGTCTGTCAGTTTCACTTGTTGTCTAGTGATCTTTGCCATTGTCCAAACCTTACAGATTGCAAACCACTGGTCTCTGAAGCCATCTTGTGGATCACAATGGCAGTGGTGAAGCATTTTTCCCCTTTTAAACTACAGGTGCATGTTCAGTACAGTTCCAGGAAGTAATATTTTGACCGATTATATTAGCACTGAGAATTATTTCACTAAGACGAAATGTTGACAGTTATGGCATTAATTATCTTTATTGCTTTCCTTTCCTAATGATACTGTAGCTTTCTCACTGTCTCTCTCTTTTTCATCTGCAATGGCTCTTTCTGTCTTTCAACTCTTCCTCTTTTCCCCAGAGGTTATTGTTCCCACATCATTGGTATCCAATGTTTATTATATGATGTTGCGTTTCTGTAGAATAAAGTGTCCAGTTTTGACCTGCTCCTTTTAGAAAGTGCTTTTAGATATATCTTGCTTTGTTTTGTTGGAGGTAAATAACATTAACTTGACTTGGAATGTATTTATTTAATACAGGCTTTTATCAAAATCAATTATGCAGAAAAAAATGATCATGAAAAACAGTACTTGAATAAGTACTCGAGTTGTTAAATTATGCATTATGCCATTGAGACTTCAATTCAGTTTAGCATTGAATAACATGCAGAACTAAATGTTTCATTTCACAGGTCATGCAGCATAGCATGTCTACTCTGCAACATTTTGAGTGCATCATTCTCTTTTAAGATTCAGAGCTTCAAGGATCTAAGGAAAAATGATCCAGCAGCAACACCTCAAACTTTTCTCTCCAGGCCTCTCTCAAGCAGGCATTATGCATCTTGTATTTATGGATCCCACGATTAACTCATGGGCATATTATGATATGATATACTCCTATAGATATTAACAACCTAGATTGATACTTTTACAAAATGTCTTGATCTGAATATAATGACTATATTGCAAATGTTATACATTCATTCATTGTCTACCGGGCGGCAGTGGCTCAGTGGTAAAGCGGGCGGTAGAGCGGGTCGTCCTATGATTTAAGATCGGCGGTTCGATTCCCGCTCCCGCCCCCCAAAAATACCCGGAGGTGAGCTAACAGTGGGAGGTGTCAGCTCATCTCTGGAGCACTGCCGAGGCACCCTTGAGCAAGGTGCCGTCCCCTTTACAAATTGCTCATTTGAGGCGCACCAAGAAGGAGCTGCCTGCCACTCTACCTCCCCTGCATGCCTACAGGCCCCTTTGTGTGTGTGTGTGATACAGGGGCCTGTACTCACATATATGTATGCATGCGTTTGTAATCAGTAGCTAGAGTGTGCTTCTTAATTTCCCTTCGGGGATCAAACCAGTATATAAAATTAAAATTAAAAAATTAAATTAAAATTAAATTAAATTAAATTAAATTAAATTAAATTAAATTAAATTAAATTAAATTAAATTAAAAAATTACCGCTTCATTTGCTGTGGTGGGAGCTGGACCCTATCCCAGCTGAGAGCGTGAGGCGGGGGAAACTCTGGGCTCGACGCCAGTGCACCACGGAGCAAATGTTATTGTTATACTTAATTTTACAAAAGTACCCCACTAAATTTACTTACACGTATTAGTTTTTGGGTATATTTTTTGGTTGTTTTTGCTTTGGTATCACCCACATGCTTGGACTGCATCTTGGAAGCAGTATTTCAGATTTTTAAATTTTTTTAAAACAAATTGCTCTGTTAGTACTGCAGTGCACTGGCGTCGTGCCCGGAGTGTCCCCCGCCTCACGCCCTATACCGCCGAGATAGGCTCCGGCTCCCCGTGACCCGCTGCGGCGTATATAGCGGTGGTAATCTGAAGATGACTTACTGACTGACCCTGTTAGAAGGTGTTCTTTTCTCTTTTAGTGTCTTGCACTTTAGAGTTTCAAACAAACTTATAATTAGGCAAAAATTTCTTCTTTCATTTAGGGTGGGGTGGCGTGTGCCCCCCAAAACGATCAAAAAGCACCTATGGATTATGGGTCTAGATGAGATCAACTTTGGCAATCAATTTTTTCAGCAAAGATGAACAACCTTAAATGTCAAAAAGTCCATAGAATTTAGTTTACTGAAAATCAGCCAACAATAAAACAAGTCTCCTTTTTCCCCTCTTGGATTTGAACATATTTAGACGTCTTTTGTTTTACTTTAGTGACTTATGTTATTGGACAAATAATTCTTGGCAGCTCCTTACAGTTTTGGAACTTCAACCTGTGCAGATGCGGATTTTTTTTTCCATTTATCAATTGTGAGATTCTGAACTTAAACGTTACTATATTCCTAGAACTACACTCGCACTGACATGGTGCGCCGGACGTGTTTCTCTTATTTATAATCTTCTCCTCCAAGACTCGCCCCTCCTTCGGTACGTCTACGAAATCCGCCCACAAAAATCGCGCTGGTTTATGATTGGTTCCCTTCGAACGAAGTCTGCCTAGATCTATGTGAAGTAGATATTACATTACTAATGTGTTCCGGTTTCACTGATAACTATGCTTTGATGTGCAAGATAATGTTCATTGTTAAATAAATTACACTTTCTATTTGACCTGTTAATGTAAATAGTTAATTGTTGAGAATGGCAGCAGACCTAATAATCTAATTATTTGTGTACGGAGTCGTCCTTGCCTGAGACCACTATGTTCTATTCACAGGAAAACATTCACAGAGGCAGTACTGTATATAAATAAAAGAAAAAGATATATCGGCCTAACACTACACAGGATTTCTAATGCACAAACCTCTACAAAAACAATTTCGTTTCTCTATTGAGTCATTTCCCTGGAATTTCAAAAGCTTCATAATAAACTATAATATATGATAATAATAATAATAATAATATAACTCCTATAGGTGTACCGGCCTGAAATTTACAATTCCTACTATAGCCCCGTCAATATCTTCTGTTCTCTGCCTGTGGTTGGTTTACGGTTTCATCGCAACACATCCTAGTCAAACGTAATCGACCCGATGAGCCAAAAAACAAGTATGAACCAATCAGCAGAACATTAGTGTGGGCCCTCTTGTAGCAGGAGTTGAAAATTGTCACGTTTATGATATGAACGTATTCTATGCTACACTACATCTATAGCGGAAGTAGCGGTCATAGGTCAATGTCCAGGAGTAACCTGCCTGCGCATCATCACATCACCCCACTCTCTGCTGTTAAAGCGTCTGCTGGTGCTATGTGACCTCATCATTATGACCATTTTTTTTCTTTCATTACTGGAAACCGGGATGTCTGACAGACGGGGCTAATCTATCGAACCCTTGGACTGAACTGTCTCAGGATTACGTTAAGGTTTATCTCCACCGGTGAGTTTCTAGACGCTTTTTTTTTTTATCTGATATTGTTGCGCAAGGCAACCGCTCATTGGTTGCGTTCACAAAACGCTACACTACACCTGCAGTGCACTGAACGCTGCTAGTGTGGCACTATAATTGTGTTAGCCACCACCGGTTAGCTAAAATTATTAGCCTCACGTCGAGCTTTTATGTGGCTGTTGTCAGGTTTTGGAGCTAGCTTTGACATGACAATTAATGTCACTAATAAGTTGGCTTAACAGACTTTGACTTTAGCTAGAAAGCTGTCCGCTTCATATGTCTGATAACACGGTGGTTCATGTCGGACATCATTGTTAACAAGCTAAAAGCCGGTCTCGGAACATTTTGTGACGTTGGTGTTGCTCACGTTCGCGGTGTGTCTGACTGCAGTGCTCGGCTTGTTTTTCTGGTCCCACAAGCAGCTACAGATAGGTAAGGTGTGTCGGAAGTGCGGGGTACTCTCTACGCACACTCCGTAATCATCTAAACAGGCACAGGCAGGTTAGACAGGACAGTTGGTAGTAAATGACTATTGAATGATAAGTGAAGGATTAGTTTCATATCAGAGTGAGTATTGTTTGGTTTGCCCAGTAGCACGTGTTCTAACGTCAACATTGCTAGCAGAGAACTAGTCATTAATTTGTTTCAAACATTGCATTGTATTTCAACTTTTTTTTAAAGTGCATTTTGTGTTTATTGGTTTTTACAGTCTTACTGTTCTACTTTATATTTGTGCTTGTGCTGAATGAATGCATGCTTTTCATCTAGTCATATTGTTTCATGACATTTCCCTTACCTAGTGCTATAGCATTGTTTAAGTTGCTTCTGGCTGTACAATGGTCTGAAAAAACACCAGCAATCTTAGACTAAAATTCTATTATATAACCCCTCGTTTATATTCACGTCCAGCTGTTTTGATGAGCCCGTTCTTTTTTCAGTACCAGTACTCAATGTACTGATGCCCCTAGTGTGTGTGTATGTGCAGGTGTTGCAAAATAACTTTCTTTATCAAGATTCGTATGTTCACTGTCTGCTTTTGCAATCTGGCAAATAACATCACATGTCGACCAATCTTGTGTCACACTGAGTCCTGACATTTGGACCCTCTATAACTGCTCTTACCACTATTGTGTCTCTTGCCAGTATTCACAGCCTGTTTGCAGCCAGCCATGGCACAGCAGAATGGCATCACTAAGAAGAAGCCCGGGGGTAAAAAGTTGCTGTCTCGCTTTATGGTGGGATCGGTATCTGAGGAGAACTCTGAGGATGAGAGCCAAGTGAAAACTGATGTGCAACTGGAGGAAAAGGAGCCTCGATCCTTGTCACCATCTTCCAGCAGCTCCGACGGCATTTACGAAATGGGATTTGATCAGATTGACGGCTCCTCACACAATCTAAGGTTTGAATCCGCGCATGGTGAAATTATATTTGGATTTTTTTTTCCCCCCCCACAGCAATACATAAGACAATTTGTTAAACATTTTATTTAATTTGAAAAACATTGCAATTTCAAACCTAAAAAAGGGCAAGCTGGGTGAATGTGAATCTGAAGAAATAGTACATCAGTCTTCAACCTGTGCACACACTGTAATGCATTTAGTTTACATACAATAGCATGAAGATATCACAGTTAATAGCTGTGAATTAAATTATTCTTAGTGGATTTTAAAAATGGAAATGTATGATAAAAATTAGGAACTTAAAAATTTAGAGTAAATCCGATATACTATACACTCTTCCCCTCAGTTCCTTTTTGCAACACATGGGGAAAATGTAGTTTTACCAGCTGCAAACTGGTACAGGGGTTCTCAGTGGCCTGGGCCTTGAAGGCATGTCTGGAAGGTTGGTTTTTGGAAAGTAGAAAAAATTCTAAACCCTGTAATAAAGATGAACTATTTACTAATGACAGAACTTTTTAAAGTTTTCACTAAATTGACTAGATCTGTCAGGTCACTGCTAATTTCAGAGGCCGGGCCTCTAAATTCAAGTTTTCCTCATAAGGCTCACAGACGATTTAGATTTGTGATTTTAATGAGTTCATATTGCAGATGTCGGCGACTACCTACAATGTATCCCTGTTGTTGTTTTTTTACACAATTAAAGGAATCTTCCAGTCCTGTGCGTTGATGTGGATTACAACCAAAAGAAAACAAAAAAGCTATTGAGAGACAGCAGTAGCTACAGCTACACCCTCTAGCAGTCATATCCCTCCCCCTGTACCATCCATTCTCCCACATGGGCTCTGTATAGGGTGGAGCTTGTTTCCAGCAACACTGCAAGACCCATTTTAAGGTCCCTGCCCCTTTCAGCATGTGTTTTAGAGCTGAAAGGGGTTCTGTTCTGCTGTTTGCAACATACCGTGCTCTCTTCAGTGGTTATCAAAAATTTTTTCCTTTAAATTGACTTTGCTGCTGTCATTTATCTTTTGCTATTTGCAGGTTTCTATATCAATATTAATGATCACTTACCATAGATTAAGGTGTAGATGAAGCCACAAGTTACAAAGTTTGCCATATCCTCTCGTTTTGGGGTCTTTCTTTTTCATCGAAATGTAAAGTCAGAGCCTTCCCAGCTTCTGTGTTATGAATATAAACTGCAAATTTTTGTTGGCTAATTGCATGGCAAGCTAGTGGTGAAGCGTTTCAAGAATGAGAGGTGTTATTACTTGCATTCATTGTTTGTGTCTTGAAACAGGCCAAGCATGTCAGGGCTGCACCTGGTGAAGCAAGGCAGAGAACGGCGGCGTATCGATCTCCAGAGGGACTTTACCGTGGCCTCTCCTGCTGAATTTGTCACCCGGTTTGGTGGCAACAAAGTTATTGAGAAGGCAATGATTTTTTTTAATGCATTCCTTTCAGGGATTAATCATACCGTATTAAAAAAAAAGTGCTTTGAGCATGAAAAAAAGCTTTACAACAACACATTTTTTAGTGCTTTGTCATCATTCTGCACAACATAGTAACTACTACGCTAGCAAGTAATTATGCACATAAAGTAAACTCACTGTGTCACATAACTAGTTTGACTATACAAGCCTTGATAGAGAAATTTGTTAATTTTTTTTTTTTAATTTAGAAAAATGAAGTAATCTCATCTGACTTCTCCAGGTTCTCATCGCCAACAATGGTATTGCAGCCGTTAAGTGCATGCGGTCCATCCGTCGCTGGTCCTATGAGATGTTTCGCAATGAAAGGGCAATCCGCTTTGTTGTGATGGTGACCCCAGAGGACCTGAAGGCCAATGCAGGTGAGCTTCAACATGACGTTAACATGTTTGAAGTAATCCTTGTGCTGCAGTGTGAAATACATGATATGTTTTTTTATGTTTTTCATAGAGTACATCAAAATGGCAGATCATTACGTTCCAGTGCCGGGAGGGACTAACAATAATAACTATGCCAATGTAGAACTCATTCTGGACATTGCTAAACGCATACCTGTTCAGGTAACACTACTTACTTTGTTGTCTGCATGTATCCTTTTCATTCTGTTATTTGTTGCATTACACAACCCTCTTACGTTACATATTTGCATGTTATTTGTGCACTGCTGTTTGCATTTCAAACTGCATTCCAGTACCTGAACTCTGCAAAGCGACACAGTTGAATGCAATCTAATGAGTTTTTACTATCTCCACATTAGGAAATAATATTACCTTTGAATATCTGTCATGTGTGTTTTACAGGCAGTGTGGGCTGGCTGGGGTCATGCCTCAGAGAACCCTAAACTCCCAGAGCTGCTTCACAAGAATGGCATTGCCTTTATGGGTAAGGAGCGATATCTTTACATGTTAATTTGCTCATCCCTTTTAATTACCACTTACCTTCCACATCCTCGTCCAAAATAATTTTTTTTAATATGTGTCTTCTTCAGGTCCCCCAAGTCAGGCTATGTGGGCTCTTGGAGACAAGATTGCCTCATCTATTGTAGCTCAGACAGCTGGCATCCCAACTCTGCCATGGAGTGGTACAGGTAAGCCTGAGTTGTGTTGGTTGTAAAAGTAGCCTTCTGTTCATGCTGATAGTATCAAATTAAAAAATATACTATAGAATTAAAGGGAGATTATTAATAAAAAAAGGATCAGTGACTCTTGAATGTTACTACTTTCAATATTTCTCCAATCAAATTCTTATACTACAAATGGAGTCTAATGTCAGATTCCTAATGTTTTCTTAAGAGTATCATGCCCAAAAACAAAACGTTCCTATTGCATTTTCTTTCTTAGGCCTGACGGTAGAGTGGACGGAGCATGACCAAAAAAAGAAAATCATCAATGTTCCTTCTGATGTGTACGAACTTGGTTGCATCCAGGATGTAGAGGATGGCCTCAAAGTAAGCATGACATTGAACTTTGAATTCATAATGCTAATTCATATTGCATGAACATTAGTATCCTGTACTATACTTGTTTGGAAGTCTGAACTTGTATGTTTCCACTTTAAGGCAGCCGAGAAGATAGGTTACCCCGTAATGGTGAAGGCCTCAGAGGGAGGTGGAGGAAAAGGCATCCGTAAAGTCAATTGTGCTGAAGATTTCCCTAACCTTTTCAGACAGGTAAATTCAAATCCCATGGCAATTACAACTTCAGATATTATGTAGAAATTATTACATTTTTATTACATTACTTATTACGGTACAAATAATTTCCCCTCTGGATTATTAAATTATTTCACCTCAGGATTATTAAAGTATTCTTTATCTTCATTTTTGTGCATTTGTTAAGCTCTTTCTCTCTGGTTTTCCAGGTTCAGACAGAAGTTCCAGGCTCACCTATTTTCGTCATGCAGCTAGCCAAACATGCCCGTCACCTAGAGGTCCAGATCTTGGCTGATCAATATGGAAATGCAATTTCCTTGTTTGGCAGAGACTGTTCTGTGCAGCGACGGCACCAGAAAATAATAGAAGAGGCCCCTGCTTCCATTGCTACAACTGATGTGTTTGAGGATATGGAACAGGTATAACTCATCTACTGTCACATATATTTTTATTTATTTGATAAATAGAGATCTAATAGTAATACATTTCTTTCCTCAGTGTGCAGTGAAGCTTGCCAAGATGGTTGGATATGTCAGTGCAGGTACAGTGGAGTACCTTTTCAGCCAGGATGGCAGCTTCTACTTCCTGGAGCTCAACCCTCGACTGCAGGTGGAGCACCCCTGTACTGAAATGGTGGCCGATGTCAACCTTCCTGCTGCTCAACTACAGGTCAGTGTCACCCTGAATGGAAAGATGACATCCTGATATATCACATAACATCATTGACTGTCTTGTCGCAGACAAAGCTGTCATGCTACACCACATTAGAAGGGCCCATTTTCTGCATGGCAGCTGACTGCAGTTGATCCTGTGGCTCTGGTACCACGTGGTCTTGTGATCTTTTTTGCAGCCTTTAGGATTGTGCAAGCTTTGCAGTATAGCAGAGAATAGAGGGATGAGAATATCTTTTTCCAGCCAATATTTGGACTTACTGGTCAATATGTTGTGTGTCAAGCGTTCCAGAGAAACTGTGATTTATTATGTGTTGCACTCACAAACTTCTGTATATACAGTACATGCTATAGTGAATTGTTAGTCATGTTTGTTGATGACCTATAAGGGTGTCCCTTTATGTTCCACTCTTTACTTTCAGATTGCTATGGGTATTCCTCTTCAGAGGATCAAAGATCTCAGGATGCTTTATGGGTTCCAGCCCTGGGGAGACTCCGCCATTGACTTTGAGGGACTGTCGACTGTGCCCTCCCCACGGGGGCATGTTATTGCAGCTCGAATCACCAGTGAAAACCCTGACGAGGTAAGTTTCATTCTTTCCTGATACACAAAATATTTGTTGCACCTATCGGCACATTGATTTATGATGTTATTGTGTTCCTGTTTTATATTTAACTGCAGAATGTAAACAGGGTTTTTGATTTTGATCAAACGTGTGCTTTTGTGTTATAATCGCAGGGTTTTAAACCAAGCTCCGGAACTGTGCAAGAGCTGAATTTCCGCAGTAACAAGAATGTATGGGGCTACTTCAGCGTGGCAGCAGCTGGAGGCCTACATGAGTTTGCTGACTCTCAGTTTGGACATTGTTTCTCTTGGGGAGAGAATCGGGAAGAAGCCATCTCGTGAGTTTTTTTATACCAGAAATTTTTTTTTCGGAAGTCTAATTTTTTTAGGTTAAATAATATGTGGTTGAATCTTTAACAGAAACATGGTCGTGGCATTAAAAGAGCTGTCAATCAGAGGAGACTTCAGGACCACAGTGGAATACCTCATTAAACTGCTGGAGACCGAAAGCTTTCAGCACAACAGCATCGACACCGGCTGGCTGGATAGGCTAATCTCAGAGAAGATGCAGGTTATTAAGGCATTGTGGTTTATCCTCATGGCGCTAGTTTCACTTGAAGCTAGCATATTGGGTGTATTTCTGGATCAGAAGTAATGTATGTGATGCATGTAGGCGGAGCGTCCTGACACCATGCTGGGAATCGTCAGTGGGGCACTTCATGTAGCAGATGCCACTCTGAGGAACAGCGTATCCAACTTCCTCCATTCTCTAGAAAGGTAAAAATATGTGTCGTAGTAATTCATTTCAAGCAGTAGATGCTTAGGAAAAAAACAAAAGTTATACATTTTAAAATGGAAAATATTAGATGATGCTTTCTGATTTTTGACCAGGGGCCAGGTGCTGCCAGCCCACACTCTACTCAATAATGTGGATGTGGAGCTGATCTATGAAGGCATTAAGTATGTCCTGACAGTGACACGCCAGTCTCCCAACTCCTACGTGGTCATCATGAACAGCTCCTGCGCAGAAGTGGATGTACATCGGCTCAGTGATGGAGGACTTTTGTTGTCTTATGATGGAAGCAGCTACACCACCTACATGAAGGAAGAAGTGGACAGGTATGAGGAAGCAAATCTTGAGAATGAAATTACCTCTATAAACATACCTAACATTACCTGTGAGTAGATGAACCTGAATCTGTGAGAAATAACCTGACATATCTCTATCCTACTAATTTTCTAAAATTTTCCTACCAACTTAATATTTTTGCAGAAATTACTTAATATGCCTAAATGTTTCTGGATATTTTTCTCTTGCAGGTATCGCATCACAATTGGGAACAAGACTTGTGTGTTTGAAAAGGAGAATGATCCTTCGATGCTAAGATCTCCTTCAGCGGGAAAAATTATTCAGTACACCGTTGAGGATGGTGGACATGTATTTGCTGGCCAGTGCTATGCTGAAATAGAGGTACAGAAGGATATTTTGCCTTCAAGAAATATATATGCAATCTGTTTAAATTCACTTAATTTTTGTTAAATGATTTGTAAGCATTGTGCTTCTTCTGTTTCCAGGTGATGAAAATGGTCATGACTCTGACAGCTGCCGAATCTGGTTGTATTCACTATGTGAAGAGGGCTGGAGCAGCATTGGAGCCTGGTTGTGTCATTGCTAAGTTGCAGCTGGATGACCCAAGTAGAGTTCAACAGGTAATCTATGTACTGTGTAACTAATGTGGTCTATGCAAGTCCAGGCTTTGACCCAATATGTATTTTTTTTCCTGTAGTTTTTCCATTTACTTTTCGTTGTGATACCCTCCATGTTCTCTAACTGCAGGATTAATAATGCTGTATCTTATTAGTTTAATAGTAAGAATTGGTGTTTGCCTTGCAGGCAGAGCTGTTCACCGGGCCCCTGCCTTCAATCCAGGCATTAGCTCTGAGAGGGGAGAAACTCCACAGAGTCTTCCATAACACTCTGGATCACCTTGTTCACATAATGAATGGCTTCTGTCTTCCTGAACCTTTCTTCAGTGCTAAGGTACCAATTCATACACACCTAAACATTGACATCATGTCTTCCAGGACATCTATATTCTATAAATACATATTTATGTAGATATATAAATATATGCCTGATTTTTCTCTGTCCTAGTTAAAAGAGTGGGTAGAACGGCTGATGAAAACCATGCGTGATCCCTCTCTGCCGCTGCTGGAGCTTCAAGACATCATGACGAGTGTGTCAGGTCGCATCCCTCCCGCTGTGGAGAAGGCCATCAAGAAGGAGATGGCTCAGTATGCTAGCAATATCACCTCTGTACTCTGCCAGTTTCCCAGCCAGCAGGTGCCCAGCTAACACATACATGTTAACTGAACCTAACAGAATTCTTTTTAAACTTCAAAATGTCAATACAATAAATCTCCTGCTGTACATTTGCTAGTTTTTTCCTTTGCTAACAGTGCTAATATTTGTTGACCACAGCAATCAATGGAGTAATTCATTATGAACAGATGTAGTGTGAATTTTTAATTTGAGATTTTTAAACATTGGTTTACTCAGGTTACTTATAACATTTTCAGTACTCTGTCTGCAGGTAGTTATAAGCTCATAAGATGGGAGTGAGACACGTAAGACATAATTGATGCCACTTGGATTAAATGCTTGTATTTTTTATGTCCCAGATTGCAAACATCCTTGACAGCCATGCAGCTACTCTTAACAAGAAGTCAGAGAGAGAAGTCTTCTTTATGAACACTCAGAGCATCGTTCAGCTGGTACAGAAGTGAGTGTGATGCTATGTTATTGGATAATGATCATTCAGATTACATTCAGCCAGTCAGAGTGACTATTTGCACTGTTCAGCTTCTTGAACATCGCTGAAAAACAAAAAGTGTAGGATACCCATGGTGTAATTTCCTTAATAACACAATTGTATTTGTTATTTGATTTTCTTTACATTTTGTCTCTGCACAACTGATTTCACAAATGATGAATCTACTTTCTGTCTGCATTCCAGTTTGTACACAGCTGTGTTTTTGTGGCAGATCAGCATGTTTTTGTCTCCTACAGATATCGTAGTGGCATCCGGGGTCACACAAAAGCAGTGGTGATGGATTTGCTCAGACAGTATTTGAGAGTTGAGACCCAATTTCAGAATGGTGAGCAGCAGTGTCACACTAACATACACTTCCTATTTATATCCACTTGGTGGGGCTCTGTAGCAATAAACTCTTTAGCACATGAACTATGTAATATTTACTGGATCTCTGATATTTTTATTTGCCAACAGGACACTATGACAAGTGTGTGTTCATGCTGCGTGAGGAAAATAAAGGCGACATGGCCAATGTTCTTAATTATATCTTCTCTCATGCTCAAGTCACCAAGAAGAACCTTCTGGTTACTATGCTGATT
The DNA here is from genome assembly GCF_040054535.1 of Antennarius striatus. Classification (NCBI taxonomy): domain Eukaryota; kingdom Metazoa; phylum Chordata; class Actinopteri; order Lophiiformes; family Antennariidae; genus Antennarius; species Antennarius striatus. The sequence continues at coordinate 7,530,963 of NC_090788.1, forward strand.
GTAAGTGCCTGTTTGACAGCTTTGAATAATACCCCTCCATGAATGTAGGGCTGTGTATACATTGTTAATGTGGGACTACAAGTAATTCATTACTCTTTACCTATTGCACTTCAAATAAAAGCTGTTGATCAGTGGTTTGATTTCTATCATCCATAATTGCTTAATGCAGAACATTACAGGTTTCATCTCTGGTTTTGAATGAATACATTTTTATATTGTATTTTTGTTGTGTCAGCATCTAATGTTATCTTTTGTGTCTAGGACCAGCTGTGTGGCCGTGATCCCACACTGACAGATGAACTCATGGCGATTTTGTCCGAATTCACCCAGCTCAGTAAGACAACCAATGCTAAGGTGGCGCTACGTGCCCGGCAGGTTAGATGCACACTCCTAATTCCACTTGAAATGTTTATTTTACATTGAGAAGTCCCTACTTTTAACATTTGACTGGTTTGCATGTGCTTATCCAACTGGCTAATAGTTATTCCTACAGTAAACTGATATCTTAACTATTATTAAAACAAGAAAACACAAAGACTCATGTGAATCCAGAAAAGCTGCTCTCCTTTCTTTCCTTGCCTCCAAATCCTGCTGAGCAATGGAGAGATTATTAAATGTAGTGACACATCATTATATTTAAATTAACTCTGTAAAATAAATCGGGGATTGGAGGGTAGACAATGACTTACAACTTAAAAGTACACTTCATTGCTAAACATTGTTGTGAGAAGACAAGATGTGAAATTGTTCCTAAAGTCTATACCTGAAAAACATGCATACTTGATACTATAGGTGTTGATCGCTTCCCACCTCCCCTCGTATGAGCTACGACACAACCAGGTGGAGTCCATCTTCTTGTCTGCCATAGATATGTATGGACACCAATTCTGCATTGAGAATCTGCAGGTAGGCAACAAAGGAGTGGCAATTGTGGTGTCCTGATAATGTCTTAAAAATGAACAGTTCTGTAACAATGCCATTCTTTTTTTTCTAGAAACTGATCCTTTCAGAAACTTCCATTTTTGATGTCCTGCCCAACTTCTTCTACCACAGCAATCAGGTAGTCAGGATGGCCGCCCTAGAGGTGAGAAGAGTAACAATCAAATCGTCAAATAAGTTATCCCCCGCTTTATGTTGCTGAACTTGAAAATGTAATGTCTTCTTATGCTTTTTCTCTGACTACTGAAGGTCTACGTTCGCAGAGCATACATCGCATATGAGCTTAACAGCGTTCAGCATCGACAACTGAAGGACAACACGTGTATAGTCGAGTTCCAGTTCATGCTTCCCTCCTCGCATCCAAATAGGTATTGCACGCGTAGCATGCCTGCAATGTTCACATGCTGTGCATTGTCTTTCATTGTCTGGCAGCAATTTGTGGAAATGTGCTGGATGTAGACAAATCATTCCATTCCAGTGCCTAGAAATCATTTACTGCAGGAGATGCAGAACAACAGTATCAGGTGAAACTCAAAGGTGTTGATGATAAACAAGTTATTAGTAGAATGACAGTAGCAGTGAAAGACCCGTAGTCAACTTCAGTCATCCATGATGCTACAGTTCCTCTCCCACCTTCCCAGCTATGTTGTTATTTATAGTTATTTATTTTTTATAATTATTTATTTAAATGCTCTCCATGTGCAAAAAAAAAAGTTGGTCTATATGACTAAAAACTCCTCTCTTGGATTGTCAAACGTTTGAGTGCCACAAACAGGAGTCGTTCACTCCAACGCTCTTGTTCTACCTAAAAATTTTAGGAAAACTCCGAATATGTTTTGTACTGTACATGCTCAGCATTTTGGAAAAGCTTTCGAAAAGCTTTTTGAGTATTGTGTCTTTTGTGTTGCAGTCATATTCTGCATCACGCCTGTGTGATTCTGTCCCGTTTGGTTGCGTGTGAAAATGTTTGTTTCTACGTATGTACAGTATGTGCATGTTGCTTCTTTGTAGTGCAATTTGATTTTTTTTTTTTTTTTTGTGGTCCAGCTTGCTTTTAAGTTGGGTGTAAATGTACTCGGAATGGCTTCATGCTTGAATTTCTTTGCATGTTTGTGTTTTTATGCGTCTGATGTTTGACTCATCCCTCCTTACTGATCCTCTCTTTTTGTCCAGAGGACAAGAAGGCACCAGGATCTAGAAATGCATGGTGTAAAGTGAGCAGTCAGAAAGTGAAATGTGATAAAGAGTAGATGAATCTTTCAAATTTACTTTATCCTCTATTTTCTCATTCAGTGGATTTAGATAGATATCGATGCAGACTAGCTTCCCCTTCAAGGGAATACACTCAGTGTTACACCTTTACTGTCTTCCTCTCTTGGTGCCTGCGACTAACCACGTAGTAATCAATGTTGTTTGATTGCAGAGGGAACATCCCCACTCTAAACAGGTACAGTATTGTAAATATTCTTTTTATTGCATAGACTGTAGAATAGCTAGTTTGCATGGTCAAACTAGTGTTAAAGTTGATGAATCACTTTATTCAACACGTTGTTTGGTACTTTGACATTTATGATGTAACACCTGGAGTTTAGTCTAATTCTGGGTCTCTTTGTAAAGTACTGACCACAGCATGGCTCTGGGCAATAATATATCGGTGTCAGTCTTTTTGTCAATCTGTCTGTCTGTGTGTGTGTGTTTTTGTGAAAGAGTGTTATAATCCTAATGTTTGTGTGTATGAGCTTCTATATTTCTAAATATTCAACAAAAGGAATATAATGTGGCACAAGACTATTGTATTTATACTTGGGAGAGATACTTTAGTACACATCTCCATTCCCTTACCAGTAAAATGTCTGCTTCAATGCTGGGTCATTTAAAAGCCATAGTCAGTAAATTACAGCAAACTAAACCCCAGGACCTAAAAGCACAAGATAAAGCTAAGGATGATACACTGAGAGGAAAAAATACCTCAGATTCCAAATCCAGGGTCAGGATTGGCACACAAAATATTATAGGTCTTTATGATGGTTTTGTGTTCCGTAAGTTTGATTTAAATTTCCTTCTCATACTTGCCTGACAAATTCCACTGCTGCTTTTACTATATCTATATGTAATGTAAATAATTATAACATAAATGTCACTGCTTGCTTTTTATACTCTGAAACCCACACTAGCACCCCAACCATTAACCCATGAGGCTTTTAGGTGTTTAAATATGTGTAAAACCTTTGTGAGGTTCGTGGGTGGATGGGCATTTTTTCACTGAGTCAGTCTAGTTCTAGAATTTTACTTTGTCCATTTTTATGTAAAATTAAGTTTTATTCTTGTTTTTATTCCTCTTCCTATATTATTTTGTTTTTTTTACTTTGTGTGATACACTTTGAGTTGCCCGTAAGGATGAAATGTGCTGTGTAAATGACCTTACCCTGCATTCGCTTGGTACCATAGGATGTCGTTCTCATCCAACCTGAACCACTATGGCATGGTGCATGTAGCCAGCGTCAGCGATGTCCTGCTTGACACATCCTTTACACCGCCTTGTCAGCGCATGGGAGCCATGGTGTCCTTCCGCACCTTCCAGGACTTCACCAGGTCAATGATAATATTATTTGTCAACCTGGATATATTTCCTTGGTTATCAGAGATAATATTATGAGTATGACTAACAGTGTATATGTTTTGTCCTCTGCAGGAATATCAAAGATGTGTTGAGCTGCTTCTCTGACTCGCCTCCCCCAAGTCCAACCTTTCCAGAAGGAGGTACTGCTGTCCTGTATGGTGAAGAGGAAAACAAGGTGACCAGAACAGCTGTCTGAAAGTTGTAGTATTTGTACACTGAGCCTCAATTCAGGCAATGTAGTTTGTGAAATATAAGAACAATCCAGTCTGTGTGTTAGTTAATGTCAGTCTATTGTGTTATGTCAAATGAGATTTTAGAATTTTAAGTACATTTGTTATGCTCTAAATGGAGGTGTATTTTCTTTGTCATCCAGACCAACCCGAATGAGCCTATCCATATCTTGAACATTGCCATAAAGACTGACGGTGACATTGATGATGATGGCTTGGCAGAAAAGTTCCTGGAATTCACCATGTCAAAGGTCGGAGGAGTTCACAACTAGGATCGATCAAAATCTTAAGTGTTTGAAAAAATTTGAGATGACTCAGAAGGATATTTTTGCTTTTTGCCCCACCAGAAAGCTCTGTTGTTTGAACACGGAATCCGTAGGTTAACTTTGCTCGTGGCTCAAAAGGTGAGATAAATCTTTACCAGGTCAACTACCTGTCTCCAGCTTGATGCTGCATGTCACCGATTCAACAGTTCTGAATAGCATGTAACAAAATAAATTATCTTCCATCTTCTTCTAATAATAATATGTCATTTGTTTGATTATATCTAATACTGTTGTAGTAATTGGAATAATTTGCATTTTGAAATTGAGCTTATCACTGTTTGTCTCTATCTCTATCGGCATGCTTTGCTTTTGCTGCATTTATGGTGACAGGATTTCAGGAAGCAAATCAACTGTGAGGTGGACCAAAGGTTTCATGTAAGTAGAGGGAAGACAAAGGAGGACAGGGGCTCTGTGATTTAACATGAGGGACTAATGTCAATGTATTTGCTTACCATGGCAGTATGAATTAAATAACCATTAGATGGTCAGTTCTACAGTATGTTTTTCAACTTTAAGGCACACCAAAGAAGGAGGGGTTAAAAGAAAATATATTCGTTTTCGTTTGTGGATATTACCAAGGTCTGGCTGCTTGAAATTTGTTATGAGCCTTGGTTTCCCGCAGCTCCAGTACACCTTCACATACCTGAGTCAGTAAGATTTGGGTTAGGGCAATTTTGTTTTTTAATGCCCCACTCCCAGGAACTGAACCTCAGTCATTACAGTTGCCTCACATATGTTATATTTATTTTTCTACAGAAAAATAATATCATTATGGGACCGGCTTATTGTCTACACGACGTCCTCTGTATTTACCCTGATGGTATAATTTGAGCGATTTCAAACAGGATTAGCTTTTAAGAAATACAAGTTTTTGTCCTCTCCCTTTTATTTTGAAAATCTTCATCTGATAACCTCAAATTTATTAAAATGATCTAGTCAAAAAAGGAAGGTTTTATTCAACAGTATTATATTGCTACCACTGTTTCTTGAACTTCCTGTCTGTGTCAGTGCAGAGTGATATCCTCATTGATAAAACAGTAAAGTATGTCCTGATTGTCACTGTTTAACCCTTTTAAACTTACTGTTTTCAATTTAAACAAATCTCAGAGTAGCTTTTTGTTGCCTGATTATACTCAGCATTCCTATTGTCAAGCATTTGTTATGTCATAGAGACATCCCTGTTTTTGTGCATTTTAACTTATCTCTTCATCTTTCACGCAGAGAGAATTCCCCAAATTCTTCACATTCCGTGCCAGAAACAAGGTTCGTTTCAAGAGATTAAAAACCATTAGGCTGATCAATACTTTGAACACCTTGTTTGTGTGACCAAAGATTTTTATAGCTCGTGTGCCTATAAAGACAAGTTGAATAATAAAAATGTGTTCTTTGTGTGGAGGACCCTTCAAAACAATTGTTTTCTAAGTAACAATGATGTGGACGATATGGAATCACTTTTATTTGTCTCCTAATTCTTGTCAATAGTTTGGAGAGGACAGGATCTACCGTCATTTGGAGCCGGCTCTAGCCTTCCAGTTGGAGCTCAACCGCATGCGCAATTTTGAGCTAACTGCCATCCCCTGTGCAAACCACAAGATGCACCTGTACCTGGGTGCAGCTCGTGTGGAAGCAGGCGCAGAGGTGACAGACTACCGTTTCTTTGTGCGAGCCATTATCCGCCACTCTGATCTGGTCACGAAGGTGAGGCAACAGTCAACACTCACATATTTTTGTTTGATGCTTTGAGATTTATATCTTTTTGCTTTGCCACACATAGCCACTGTTGACAGTTTTGTCTGTACTTCATCAGGAGGCCTCTTTTGAGTACCTCCATAATGAGGCAGAGCGTCTCCTTCTGGAAGCCATGGATGAGCTGGAGGTTGCTTTCAACAACACGACCGTACGGACTGACTGTAACCATATCTTCCTCAATTTTGTCCCCACAGTCATCATGGACCCATCAAAGGTTTGCGAACCTGTCGCATGTCTATATCAGTGACCATCAGATCTCTGCACATTTTTTCTAACTAATACATCTGGCCAAATTTTAGATCGAGGAGTCTGTACGCTCCATGGTGATGCGATACGGCAGCCGTCTGTGGAAGCTGAGGGTGCTGCAGGCTGAACTGAAAATTAACATCCGCTTGACTCCAACAGGCAAGCAAATTCCCATCCGCCTCTTCCTCACCAATGAATCTGGCTACTACCTGGATATCAGCCTGTACAAGGAGGTCACTGATTCCCGAACGGGACAGGTGGGGCCTAAAGACCAACAGGTGGGGCACTTGCACATATTCCATCTCATCTGCTTATTGTCTGGAAAAGGGCTTCCGGAGATCTCAACTCTCAAAGTTAAATGGCCTCTTTAATAACTGAATATGGAGTTTGTCAGTTTGTGGTTTGTTTTTTACCTAATAATAATAATAATAATAATATGTCTATATAGCTTTAGAGGTGTTGTTTTTGAGTGGATCTCCACTGTGTTGTCCTGCTCATAGCCTGTTAGACAACTTCTTTAGTATCTCCCTGGAGGTGGTCGGGTAACATCTCATACATCACTTCATTATTACCTTCCTGTCACATCCTGTACTTTGTATTGGTCAGTGCTGTAGCAGTTCATATGAGTTTCTCATCACCATTTTCAAAGGTCATATTTTGTAAGGTTCACAAAGAGGTTTAGAGACGATTCTCTCTGTCACTCTTTGTTCAGATCATGTTTCAAGCATATGGAGACAAGCAGGGTCCTCTGCATGGCATGCTAATCAACACGCCGTATGTCACCAAGGACCTGCTGCAATCTAAACGCTTCCAAGCGCAATCTCTGGGCACGACCTACGTCTACGACTTTCCAGAAATGTTCCGACAGGTGCAGTACAAAGACTGAAACTCCCATTAAATCATCCTTTAGATAACTTTCATAACTATGCTGATTTTGTTTTCTCAGGCTCTGAAAAAGCTGTGGTACTCTACCCAGGCCTTTGCCAACTTACCAAAATGTCCTCTACCTTCTGAGCTACTGACCTTCACAGAGCTGGTGCTTGATGCCCAGGGCCAGCTTGTGCAGATGAACAGACTGCCAGGGGGCAACGAGGTCAGTTATTTTATCTCCTAAAATATAAACAGCATATCTAGTAACTATATATTAGCTTCACAAAATGTTATACATAAATCTTTTTTTTTTGCCTCACTGTTCCCTCGGAGACATACAGTGGTTTTTGCAACAGATCTTATTGGTGGACATCCAAAGCACACTAGAACTTATTTTAATTTTAATTCTAATAAGCAGTCATGGCTTTTGATGTGGAAAATTTTCTTCAAATTTAATTCTGTTTGCTAGATGAGTATTCATCTAGTAGCGAGTAGCGATGAGTATATACATCAGGAAATATTTTCATATGACTTTCATAAAATCTCACCTCCTTTGCTTGTAAAATGTGCAATTCCAATTTTTCACAGTAGGTGTCTCTGTTTCCTTATTCGAGTTCTTCAGAGATTGTTGCATGGATATGCTGAATGAATCATTGAAAGTGCATTTTATTTAATCAAATACCTGCCTTACTATATTTTCAAAAAGTGCTCTGATTCATAATATGTAAAAGATGTAAATCCAAGCTGCACCATTTGAAGAAATACAATTAATTTGAGTACTGTATAATGATTTGCATATGAGTATATTTTATATAAGTAAAATTTCTCTTTTTTTTTTTTTTTAATCTTTATCCAGATTGGTATGGTGGCCTGGCGGATGACCTTGCATACTCCTGAATATCCAGCAGGACGTGAGATCATCGTCATAAGTAATGACATCACACACAAGATAGGGTCATTTGGGCCCCAGGAGGACGAACTGTTCTTACAGGCCTCAGCGATGGCGAGGGAGAGCGGCATCCCTCGAATTTACATCGCCGCCAACAGTGGTGCCCGTATTGGCCTGGCGGAGGAAATCAGACATATGTTTCATGTGGCCTGGCAGGACCCAGCTGATCCGTATAAGGTAATTCAAAGTTTCTCTTGCATAACATTATATTATTTTAGCCATTTTTTTACTTTCATTATAGAAAATTTATTCCTTTCTTGATGAATGTCATTACTTAATCAGACAAAACAGCTACCAGGTGGCTGACTGATTACTAGATGGCATGCAATGAGTGCTGAGGTTTTTTTCATGTCTATCTTTTCTAATTCCTGATAATTTTTTGTTGTTGTCTTTTTTGCCTTTCAAAGGATTCAAGTGCAGTGTGGCGTCATTGTCTATCAAAACAAATAATCCACTGTTATGTCTCTCTACAGGGTTTCAAGTATCTCTACCTCACACCTCAGGACTACAAGAAGGTTTCAGCCTTGAACTCTGTGCATTGTGAACATGTGGAAGATGAGGGAGAATCCAGGTCTGTAGTAAATAATTTAGAAAGATGCTGTAGTGTCAATCAAATTGCACCAGTGGCATCAGTGACTTCATTACAGGTGTTTCCATACAGGTACAAGATCACTGACATCATAGGAAAAGATGAAGGTTTGGGTGTGGAGAACCTGAAAGGATCCGGGATGATTGCAGGGGAATCTTCTTTGGCTTATGAAGAGATCATTACCATGAACCTGGTAAGATTGAAGTGGCCACACTTGTGTACGAAGAATGCATGCATGTACATATAACCCCCTCCTTAGCCTTGAAATGTCCTCTTGTGTCACCTTTCAAGAATTAAGACGTGTTCGAATCAAGGAGTTGAAACATCTGGTTACGACACACTTATTCTTAAAGCATTAACTTGACTGTCTTCTTGTAGGTCACATGCAGAGCCATAGGGATTGGAGCCTATCTTGTGAGGCTTGGACAGAGAACGATTCAAGTGGACAACTCCCACATTATCCTCACAGGAGCTGGAGCACTAAACAAGGTAAAATCATCCCAGTTTAATAGTTTTAAATAGAAACTGGTTACTGTTGTGAAATTATCTACAAAAAAGTTCATTGTGCTTCTTCAGAAACACACAATCAGCATAAGTTTTCGATAAATTCAAATTTTTTATGTAAAGATAAAATAAATTAAAATTAATTGGATATTCTGAACTACTGTATATTGGAACAGGCTGGAAGGGTGTGTATGTTTACAGATATTTAAGAAACTAGTTTTCAAAAAAAGATTCTGTACTGATTTGGATACTGATCCAACTCTGTGATAAGGCCTCTTTCTCCGTCGCTCAGTTCTACCAGGATTCCCTTTCCAGTTGCAGCCACAGGCCTGCCTGCCACTCATAGCGGAATAATTGAAAGCAAACCATGAAGATGTATTTGCATAGAAATGAAGTGACATGCCGGAGGCTACAGTGCAGGACACCCATATCATTTTGTTTTTAATCAAAACGAAAAGTTTTACAGAGGCAGATTGTTTGTGTGTGTGTGTGTGTGTGTGTGTGTGTGTGTGTGTGTGTCGCTGGGTGTGTGTGCATGCGCTTGCATGCTTCACTACCTCTCGTCTTGCCTTACCTTCTCTGTCCTTGTCACTGCATTAAGATGACTCTATTTCAAATTGGATGACAGATTGCGACATTACAAATCATGCAAATGCCACAATGATGGCATTTGCTCAGAGCTCAATTGTTTAACTGCCTCATTGTTTAGCTCTGTGGGAGTGAATGCACAGCAACATTAACCAACTAGAGTCGATGGTATGCAGGTGATGTATAGCAATGTACCCTTTGTTTACAACCAGTTGTGCTTATTTTAAAAGGGTCTGATTTCACTGGTGACACATAGAAGAAATTGGATCTTTTTTTTTTTTTTGCTCATTTATCATGTGGCACGCTGGCTATTAAATGAAACTTAATGGAGAGCAGGAGGCTGCCACCCAGAGATCATCATTTCATTAGCTGCTGAAAGCTCTCATATTTTCATGGGGAGTGGGTAGTAACTACTAGCATAAATACCCCAGTGAGCTGTTACATTCTGTTTGCCCCTCATTTTCTTCCTCCCAGCCGTCTCCCTCTGTTCTATATCCCCTCTTCTCTCTGCTGCTGAATCTTAATGAAGCCACCAATGGCCGGAGGCGCCGGGGTTTTGTGTATGTCAAGGTGACTGCAGTGTGTCTTGGGGCCACAGGCTTTCCTGACAGCTTTAGGAGAGTGCCCTAGATTTGTAGCCAGATACATAACCATTAATGGTAATAAAGAAAGTAAATGATGGCTGAAAAGGTGAGAGCAGAGGGTAGAGATTGAGCCTCTCTGATTTTTATGGAACCATGTCAGGGCCCTACCACCTGCTCTAGGCTGCTTATGAAAATAGGGTGGGCTGGGTGGGAGGTTTTATTGCTTCAGGTGGGCGTAGGTGCAATGTGAAGGTAACAGTAGTTTGGTGACGTGTTCTCCTTGTGCAACAGCACCTATCACACATGGTAGGAGGATGAGACATTAATAGGATGGGAATGACTTATGAATGAGGCATATGTTAATTCACACCATCTGTTTGGGGTGGCATGTGCTACTACCCACCTTTTGACCGCTGTGGTGGAGAGCACCTCTATTGATGAGGCAGCGTCTCAGTGCAATCTCATTGATCTGCAGCTTCCTAGAACTGAGGTGTGATGCTGATACAAGGGGTTGCGCAACATGTGGACAGTGGATTAACTCTGTCACTTCCATCAAGGGATGGGGAGGAGGCTGTTTGAGACTGAATCACACAGTTTTCAAACAATTTTTCATAATCAGTGGCCACTTTTTTTGCAGTGCAGAACATCTCTCAAAAGCACATACCTGAAAAAACAGATTTTTTAAAAATGTCAGTGTCTGGCATTCAACAGAAAAAAATCTCCTTTCTGTGATGTAAAATCCAATCTGCCTTTTTCCATTTCCAGGTGCTGGGCAGGGAGGTGTACACATCCAACAACCAACTTGGTGGAATCCAGATTATGCACAATAACGGTGTGACCCACAGCACCGTTTGTGACGACTTTGAAGGAGTATTTAATCTTCTGCAGTGGCTATCCTACATGCCCATGGTAAAGTTCAGCTGCTTTAAAATGCATCCCATATCAGCCTGTTAAATATTGTTACCAAAAAGTCCTTTTGTTGTGTAATTTTATTAAAAAAAGCCATTTGCTTTCTTCAGTGTAAATCTAGTCCGGTGCCCATCCTCAGTTCCAAGGATCCTATCGATCGGCTGGTGGAGTTTGTTCCCACAAAAGCTCCGTACGACCCACGCTGGATGTTAGCAGGACGTCCCAGCCAGAGTGAGTCTTTTGTTTGGGTTATTGTTTGGCAAAAATAAAAACTTTCAACAGACTCCTGGTTGTAACTACAATAATGGTTTAGATACTTGGAATTATTTCCTCTGTTAATAATTTCATTCTGATATTTTTTACCTGTGTTATTTGAATTGTCCTGTTTTATTAGTGTGATATCCTCTGGTTGATGGTTGGAACCAAAGTATAACTGGAGAGATTAAGAAACAAAGAGAGACAATTAAACTCAATGTTATGGTGCTAAAGCAAAACCAAATAGAACACCAAAATAGATGTAGTGTCTTTTTATGTTGTTCCATACTGGGCAGGTTCCACATCTGAGTAATTCCTGCTTAGGACAGCAATGATCAGAGGATCACATTGGAAGCCAGTCAACGTCTCTGGTAGCGATGAGTGACAACACTTAATTGAACGCTAGCCTTACAGGCCTGGCATGTTTGTTGGAGTGTGCAGACAGAAATATAGCTGAGTAAGCCTCCTTATACAGTCATCCATCATGGCTGCTGTGAGGAGTACAGATTCTGTGGGGGGAGAAATTCACAATGCTAGACTGCATGAGGACAAAAGAAGGTTTTAAAAAATGCAGCAGAAAGGGAGAATATTGTTGGAAAACCAATTCAGTTGCATTTCCTTAATTGACATTATTTCCTTTTTTTGCACTATGTCATGCTACTTTATGACATCTAAATACAGCTCCAAAGGGTTCTGGTCAGAGTGGATTCTTTGACCATGGTTCCTTCATGGAGATTATGCAGCCTTGGGCTCAAAGTGTGGTGGTGGGCAGAGCCAGGTAGGTGTTCTACCAAAACACTAAATCCAAATGGAGCTCAAACATGTCCATATTTTTGTTGATGCTCAATGGCTTTTCTCCTAAGACTGGGGGGTATACCTACTGGGGTGGTTGCTGTGGAAACCAGGTCAGTGGAGTTGTCAATCCCAGCCGATCCTGCCAATCTGGACTCTGAGGCAAAGGTCAGGCCTCGCTTAGTCCATGAACTGTTACCCAAGTATGCAGACATACCAAGACACTAATGACTCTGATTTGCATATGAAGATCATTCAGCAGGCAGGACAAGTGTGGTTCCCAGATTCTGCTTTCAAAACTGCTCAAGCCATTAAGGACCTGAACAGAGAGGGCCTGCCTCTCATGGTGTTTGCCAACTGGAGGGGATTTTCGGGAGGAATGAAAGGTGCTTCTTTTTCTGTGGTAATCTGGCAATGTCGTCTTCTGCTTGATTAGTGTCTCATGAAATTCTTCTCTTTTAGATATGTATGACCAGGTGTTGAAATTCGGGGCCTACATTGTGGATGGGCTGAGGGAGTACAAGCAACCGGTGCTGGTTTACATCCCCCCACAGGCTGAACTGAGAGGTGGGTCTTGGGTGGTTATAGACCCAACCATCAACCCTCGCCACATGGAAATGTACGCCGACAAGGACAGCCGGTGCGTTGAACAGATTCACTAGCTAGAGTAAAGATGGTCTCCATCAAAAAGCATCTTTGGTTCATCTAAATGATTTCATCTCCAGAGGTGGAGTGTTGGAGCCAGAGGGAACAGTGGAGATCAAGTTTAGAAGGAAGGACCTGGTGAAGACCATGAGGAGAGTGGATCCAGTTTATTTGAGCTTGGCTGAAAAATTGGGTGAGTCCTCCAATTTGAATGCAATCATAAGTCTTTGTGGTTGTCCCCCTCAGCCTCGAGTCCATTTTTACTAAATATCAATCTATCGGGTGGGAGCATGCAAGCTGTCACCACCATCCTATATTGTGCTTTGATCGTATCATCTTCTCTGCTCTCCCCTGGGATACGTGCCAATCACATCCACCTCAGATCAATTACCGTCTTTCCCACCTCTCTTGTGCAGTCTATTGATTTTCCTCCAGGCTCAGAACCACTGTGGTCCATTGCTGTGCGGGCTTTTTGGGTGAAATGTTTGAATGAACGGGGCTACTGGGGAGGTTTAAAGAGTGTACAGATTGGAATTGACAGAAATCAGTCTTTGGTGACAGTGGCCTGAGCTTCGAGGGAGCCCTGAAACAAAATGTTGTTGGCAGTAGTTAATTCACACGTGCACGCTCACGTAGAACCTGATTGGAGGGTAATGGCACAATAAGCAAAAGCCAATTCATGCAAGGATGAATTGGCATTTAATGTGATTTTTTTTTTGTCCTAATACTCTGCTTGAAATCAAAATTCCAAAAAGATTTTTCGATATTTCTTGCAGTCATTTTTAAAAACTCTCAACAGGAACCCCAGAGCTGAGTCCCCCCGATCGTAAAGAGCTGGAAACCAAACTTAAGGAGCGTGAGGAGTTTCTCCTGCCCATCTACCACCAGGTGGCTGTGCAGTTTGCAGACCTCCATGACACCCCAGGCCGTATGCAAGAGAAAGGAGTAATAACGGTGAGCACTTTAAATGCCGCCTTGTGTGCATGTATCATTGCTGTATGGGAATAACCTCAAAAGCCCATAGGGGAGCATCAGTCTAGCTGCCGCCACACATGCCTGGTGAGAAATGTTTGGTCCCACAAGACTGTGAGGCTCGTCCTTGTAATTATCTTCTGATGACCCTGGTCAATCACCTCAGAAAGCACAGAAGAGCCTCAGGCAGGCAGTCTCATCCCTGCAATCCCAGTCGCATCTTTCACACACAAGCATGCATACACGCGCACTCACACACACACACACACACACACACTCTGCTCGCATGACCAGAGGGGTCAATGGCAGATGGAGAACAGCCAGGGTTTTGTACAGTGAGTATCAATTACTGACTGTACCGCTCTGCATTTTCATTGGAGACACGTCAACAAATAAGTGATCATAGCCCCACCCCTCCGTTTTATTTGTTTTTGTGTAGGATAGGATCCCCATTTCCTTAGGGGATGGAGGGGTAGTGGTCATCTAGTCCTCCAGATGGCCCATCAAATAAATTGTTTTCAGATGCAGACTCAAAACGGAGGGGTAGAAGGTAGTGGTAGAAACTCTTAGGATCATTTCAGTATTGCATTAAAATTAAAATCAGGTACAGTATTTGACTTTTTATGATGTTTAATATGTAATGAATGGAAAGTGTAACATTGTTATTCTCCCCATCTCAGGATATCCTTGAATGGCAAACGTCCCGTCAGTTTTTTTACTGGCGTCTTCGACGATTGCTGCTTGAGGAGACGGTGACGAGGAAGATCCAGGCGGCTAACAGCGAGCTGACAGATGGTCAGATCCAGGCTATGCTACGCCGCTGGTTCATGGAGGCCGAAGGCACAGTCAAGGTGAAAATGCAACACACAGCTTCGCTCTGTAGTCCCTCAATATTTAGCAGAAAATGTATTTAAAAAATTATGAAATTAATCTATTAAATATCAATGACAGTTTGCAACTAGATTTTATTTTTATAGCATTTATGGATTTTTTTAAATAAGGAATGAATCCCTTACGCCTGTAATGCATTCTGTACCAAAACGGAACAACTAAATACAAGTTTTGAGGCTTGTGTTTTTGATTTATTTCAAAATTTGAATATGTAGTCATACACACGGTGTTTATCCACATCCAGTCTTCTGTGTGAATAATTAAACATCTTTGATACATTGTTGCCAGTAGTAAATTGGATAAAAAAAAGGTTAGTTATTGTCAGTGGAGATATAAAGTAATCACCTTCTTAGCCCCTGGGAATGATAATGCTGAAATTTTACCTTGCAGCTCCTCAACACAACATGCACAAGATAAATAAGTCCTAAGCATGTCTTTTTTATAGCATTGTTGTTTAATACAGATGGACAGATTAACTGATGCTGCTGCTTCTTCTGACCCATTCTCTGGCTCAGACGACCAGTCACGGGGGTGACATGAGTTTGCCCCATGTTTGAGATCTCCTAAGAAGTCTCTTTCTTGTTAGCTAATATATTATCCCAATCAGGGCCGGCTGTCTTAAGCCACCATTAATCACAGCCCTGGCACATGCAGATATGGGAGCAACACACTGTTTCTTAATTAAAAGCAAACAGATTAAAAATGATTAATATGGGCATTAAATGTTCATGTGGACCTCAAGCAGGACTTTTTTTTTTTTTTTTTTTTAAAGAAAGGGAAAAAGCCAAGAGCCCATTAAACCCCTCAGCCCCAAATCTTTGCTAAGCCCTCCAGTCTAGCTTTGTTTGGGATCAGAGATGCCAGCACTCATGAATACTAATTTCCCTCTTAGGTCCAGTCAACAACACGTCAGGCCCCAATTTTTGTATGTCCGTTTCTTTTTGTTGTTTGAACCCATACGAAAGGAAAATGTACGTTGTTTTTATTTTCCATGAATTATTTTGAATCTCACAATGATTCACCCCCACCCCCCCAACGTAGGCTTACCTGTGGGACAACAATGAAGAGGTGGTGGTCTGGCTTGAGAAACAACTTGCTGAGGAAGAAGGCGCAAGGTCCGTCATTGATGAAAACATCAAATACATCCGCCGTGATCACATTCTCAAGCAGATACGCAGGTGAGATTTCTTTTCCATGCAGGGACGGTTACACCGTCCAGCCATGTTGCATCCGCCAGTAGTCTCAACTTTTGTTTCTTCTCTTATCTGCAGCCTCGTTCAAACCAATCCAGAGATTGCTATGGACTCAATTGTGCACATGACCCAGCACATCTCAGCCACACAGAGGACTGAGGTCGTGCGAATCCTGTCCACCATGGAGACATCTACTTCCTCCTAGTGGAAACCAAGCCTCTCCTTCCCGCCTGGCTGAAGCACCACTCGCAGCCACATGCAGAGCCAAAGGTTCTTGGGTCAGCCACACCCTGGCTAGAGACTCATGCTGGAGGAGCTGACGTGAGGAGCCCTTTGGGCTACTGATGAATCGTTGGCTATGATGCTTTCTGTTTAAACTAGAGACAACTGACATTAATCGTCAAGATGTGTACATTTTCTGACCATGTATTCTACAGTTTTGATTAATCCATGTATTTTGTATAAAAGCGCAAGAGGGAAAAAAATTAAAAATATTGAGTGCATAATATGTAATATATTTGGAGGTGGCAAATTTGGTCCAAGTGTGTGTTAATGCTTCCATGATGATCAGTGGTATCCATTTGAAGTGGAGTTTGCATTAATGTTTTAACATTTTTAAATGAAACTGCACCTTGGCCTGCGATATTTGCATGTTAATGTTTGCAGACATTTTCAGCTCGAACATGACAATGCTTTTTTCAGGTCATCAGCAAAGAAGGGGCGTTTTGATTATCTTCAGTAGGAAGGGCTTAGTTACTGAACAAATATGGGGAACACGACAGCAGAGCTAGATGGGACAGCCCATCAGGGAGCAAGAACTTGTTCCGTTTTAGACCCCGACTGTTTCGCAGTTACCCTGCAGTGACCAATGGGGATTTTCTCTCAACACAATACCACAGCTGTTCCTTTTTCCACACTCACACAGCCGCACACAAAGACACACATGCTTCAGATGCACTTTACTGCTTAGTGTTCCTTTGCATCCAGGCTAGAATCAATCAAACCTGCACATTTGGAACATCTAGCATACAAACGTACATACAAGAAATGCCGTTTGCAAAGATCTTATTAGTTTAAATGAGAAGAGATAATGGACTGGATAACAGCACCCTTGTTGGGAAAGTCTTTACAACTTTTGTGTTTGCTTGGAGTTCAAGAGTTTTTCATTTTTTTTTTTTTTCTCGTTGATTTTCATTTCTCGTCTCAAAGAGTGAACAAAGGCTAAGTTAACTGCACTTACATTCTGTATGTCGTATGTCCAGTTGTGAACCCCATCAATATTTTTTATTTATAGTTTGGCCTTTATTTATGTCAGATGTTACTAATTTTTAAATAATCCTTTTTTAAAAATAATGTTTGAATGGTGTATTACTACTTCATTTCATTTTCCAATCAATACAAGTCCACCTGTAACAGCTTTATTGTACAAAAGATTTTGTTCAAAGGATAGACAAACAGCATTGTAAAAGTATAGAAATGCTATTTTCTAACGCTGATATGCTGTTTGGTTACACAAGGATGAAGAAAAATATACCGTGATGATCTCGAAATGTGTTTTGAAATTTAATAAAGATTAACCAACTTAGGTGATGTGTGTTTATTTAAATTTGGATTTGTGTTTATAATCCTTGGAACAAATAACTTCATTCAAAGCTTCATTTATTTTAGCAGTCAGAACAAAGTCAGTTACTCTGGAGAGGCTTTTCCTGATTATGTAAAAATGATAGTCTTCCCAAACCTGATTAAAGTGGCATTTTCTTCCTGGCTTTTAAACTTCAACGGTATTAAGGGGGATATAGCAGATCAAACAATTATTGAGAGATCTATCTCATCCTTTTTATTTTTATTATTTTGTTTAATTTGTTATTCGTTATCAACCCCTTTGGCTCTGCTAACTCTTTTACCATCCTACCAACAAATATGTAAGACAAATTGAGTTGCATGCACCCAATACCCATCACAATTATAGCAGGCCAAAAAAGAAAATTAGTCATTTGGTGGCATAATTGGAAATGTGCCTTGCTTGGTCTCTGGTGTCCCGGAGGGTTCTGCTCATTTGTGGTGGCATGCTAGGCTGGTTAATTCTTCTTTTAATCAGTGGCAAACTGCAGAATCAGGATTTTTCTCTGCTATGTGTTTGGTGCAACTTGCAGTAAACTTTCTTTTTCACCATCTATGTGCAATCAAAAGTGTTGATTTGTGATATAAAATATAAAGTTTTTTTGAGCTGATCAAAAGAAATACACAAAGTTGTACACATTGTAAATTTTATAGTAAAGGAAGTAACTTGAGATTGTCAGACTGCCATGCCCCGATGATGACTAGTTTCAGGCAGAGAAGTGATAAAATGGACTGCAGAGCAAGAAATATTAATGTAAAAAAGAAAAGAAATCTGTACCAGTGATGAGATTGAAATTGAGGCATTAAGATAGCAAAGAGAGAAGACTCAATCGTGCATCTGAGGCAGCCATAATTCCACAATCACGTGTCTCAATGACTTGACAGCACTTGAGAGACAATGCCTGTGACCCAGTTGCAAGATTCCAATTAGCGGGGTGTATGCAACAGTTGAGATGAAAAGGGAACAGGGTCTTTACAGAGCTCCAGGGCCGTCTGATTACTGCCTGAAAACAAGAGTCTTTTTGCCCGTGACAAAGAGAAGACCGTCACAGAGGGAGAGCAAAGTCCCAGCTGTTCTCATTCTCTCCAGGCTGAGGATTTTCAAGAGCTCATCTCAGCTTCGCCTGCCTGCTTTCTTATATTTCAGATATTCTGGAAAGGGCATAGTGGACCAGTCACACTAAGACACTTTTCATATGTGTCTTATGTGCTGATAAGCTGTCGCAAATTGTCTTGACTATGGAGAAGTCTGGATCTTGCCTGCGACTGTACTGCAAACTGAAATGCAGAATGCTTGTGATCTAACAGTATCCTCCAAGATATTTTGAGTCCTAAACCAAATAGAAAATAATACTATGAAACGTAGTGATAGCATTTACAATATATTACAGCATATGAAGTGTTAAAAAAATGATAAAGTCAATATTCCATGAACATGTAAAAATTTCTCTAACCATGTTTAAATGTAGGGCAGCATGGTGGCAGAGTGTGTGGTGCTGTCACCCCACAGCTAGAAGACTCCAGGCTCAAGTCTCTCTTGTGCAGTCTGCAGGCTCCCCCCCTTGCTTGCCCCCCCACCCCCACCCCCCCCAAAAAGAAAACAAAAACAAACACTCCAAGGTGTACTAATCATTTAATCATTCCATATTGCCAGTAGGTGTTAGTGTGAGAGTGAGTGGTTGTTTTCTTTTGTGTGGCTGAATAGTGCACCGGTGTCACACTCAGAGTGTCCCCTACCTCTTCCCCACAAGCCAGCTGGAATAGGCCCTAGCAACCCCCCATGACATGTAAAAGTAGAACATGAATGAATGTCTGAATTGTCTGAATGATCTTTGTCCACTGAATTCAAACTTGAACTAAAAGTAGGTTTACTTTAAGCACTAAGAGTTTACAGCTTCTTCTTCTTCTTTTTTTTTTTTACAGCTTTAACAGTCATTTTAGCATTTTTACTATACAACCATCAGGACTTATTTTGCATTTAATACATGATGGATTTTAGCTTCTTTTTTTTTTTAAATATTAGGTGTATGAATTTTAATGCATTTCTGTGTATTTTCCAACCCTCTAAATACCACTTTTCTGAAGTACGGTCTTCTGTGGAGTGTTAAAAATTGTAACTGAGCTGGTCACATGTGGTTTTCAACTAAATATACTAACAAACCCACACATCTAGCTGGGATAAGGCATGAGGTAAAACACTATTGCCACACTAATGGTTTTGTTTTCATATAGTTTTAGGATTGCGTTTCAGTGATTTCCCCATACATTTCAAGGCTGTAAAGATAAATAGTATTTGATAGGCTTAAATAGGTCTAAAGAAGGGGATTTCTGCAAAGCAATTTTCATCCACAGATCACAAAAAAAAAGAAATGATGTATTGTCTCTTTTATGCAGCGAGGCCAGCCTGCGGAGTCGTAGCCAGGCAGAGAATCTCTCTAGGGGGCAAGAAGGCAGCCTGTCAGACAGCTGCATAAAAGGCTTAATCTTCAATCTGCATTTGAAACGTGCCACAAGGGTCAAAGATTACAACACCCTGTGATCATCGCCACGTAATGCATACATTCTTATTCTGTCAGAGCTTGGTAAACATCATCTGACTCGCTGAATGCCAGGCTGACTGAACGAAGGCCTGACGAACATGCTGCAGACAGGAGAGGTGGGCAGCCGTATAGATATGGGATTGCAATGAGGAGGTTAAGATTATCTGTAATCTTCATTTAATATAAATGGACAGTTTAGGCAGCATTTTTCATCTTTATGAAGAAAATGAAAACAGCTGAATAATCAATAATGTGATGTCTAGTTCTTCTGATACGCTGATGTCATTGTATCTCAGTGAAATACAATGACATATACAAGGTATAATATGCAAAACGCTCCTTATTGCTTTGCATTGTAGACCAGGTGAAGTTGCTCCCTGTAACACTGCACCCGTCCCTCCGCTTCCTCCCTCCTCCCCATCGCGACATTAACATTCATGGAGCTACTGGAGTGTGGCGAGCTGAGTACATCAAGCTAACGTCGAGATGCAGGGATGTGGGTATGGGGGAGGGAGGTGGAGTGGAGCACATACACCCCTCCCTCCTTCCACCAAGCAGATAAGGGCTGGTGGATGAAGGGGAGAGGGAGGGAGTGAACGAGTATGTTGTGGGAAAGGTCAGCAGCTAAGGTGCTACATCTTCCCTCATATATCACAATTATTACTGTAGGTCATTGATTGGCAGAAGAATGCTGGAAACAATGACAGGTCCATGTACCATGTTGATGGAGTGGGTAAGGTCAGGCTAGCAAGAAGTTCCTGTTAAAAAATCTCTATGAAAATATATTAAGCATGTTGCTGCCATAAACTTCAGATTTCCACCCTAGCCATAGAGTCTAACAGGTGATACAATGGAAGAGTCCATCAGTGTGAATTTATTAAAAACTACAAAACCAACTAAACCTAATTCGTGTCTTAAACAAACTATCCAGCCAAAAAATGGGCAACATTACATTAGGAAGTCTAGTAGTACTGTAACCAGAAAAAACGTCAGATGACACGTTTATATTTTTAAATTGTATCGCATAAGATTTTGGATTCCATCTAAATGTAAACCTTTGCAGCCAGTGTAGGTAGAGCATCTGACCTGCCAAATAAAAAAAAACAACAAGTAAATGACAGAAATCACTCTGTGTTCTGTACAACCCTAGGCCCAAAATTTAAAACCCTTATAAAGTGGAGATCATAACTAAACATGAAAACATTAAATCTCAAATTTGGGTGTTTGCATATTTTCTAAACCCAGAGCGTTTTAAAAAAACAAAAAACCCCCCCAAAAAAACAGCCCTGAATCGGCATTAAATCAGAATCATATTCATTCATTTATTAACTAACCTACCTCAATTCTTCGTTTATTTTTACTTTTTGTACCAGGAATATCAGTACAAAGCAGTGAGTTTGCGCTCCATTTTTTTATATGTTGGATCAAATTTGAAAGCGTAGAACGACAAAGTACTAAATGAAAACTGTTGCTATAAATCTGTAATTTAAGAAAGTGTTCTTAGAATTCATAATTTGCTTTTGCCTTTTCTTGAAAACATTCTTTACAGTGAGTTAAAGGGCAGAGTTTAGTTTTTGTAAAAGGTTTAGAAAAAGGCATTTAGGTATCAAGCTATCAATACCACATGTCAAAATCAGCAAACTGCTAAAACTAGAGGTCTCAAGCCTCTAGCCTGTACACTCAGGTCTGCAGTGCACACATGCCCAGTTTGCTAATTATGAGTTCTAATATGCACAGTTTTGCTAACTCAGGGTTTAGTTGAATGCAGACATTAGCCCACTCCCGGTCTATTTTGAAAGGTGCACCACATTAAAATGCATGCATTAGAGGCCTATCAGTGGAGCGTGGAAAACCAAGCTCCCTATGGAAATGTTGGTTCACTGTTTGTCATGGGGCCTGTGGACGGATTTATTTGTGACCAGCGTCCTCTGGCTCTGAAAGAGAAATTCATCCAACCAGGGAAATCACTGGCTTGACAAAACACAATACAGACAAGTCACTTGACAACCCTGCTGTCCAATATTTAAATTGCACTGATTAAGATATGTATAAGTTCTGAGACAATAGACAATTTGCATTTGAGGTAAAGTAATACTCAGTAATGCAGAGCATAGCCGTGGCCTATTGATGTATAAACTGTTGAAAGGAATCAAATGAATAGATAATGGTGTTACTTTGCATTATCTTGGCTGTGACACCACTTACATTTCAGCTGAATGTAATTCTAATGAAGCTCTTGAAGGCGTTCAGACTCTGTTCAGTCACTGGAGCAGATGTGTCTCCTTAATGCTGTAAAATTGTGCTGCTTGAAGCTTGAAATAAACTGAAGAAGCAGCTTTCGCCTGCTACACTTGATCAAATGCTAGTTCTTGCAGCACACAGCAGAGGAGGCCTGACCTCGGCAGACACACCAGTGAGGTACTCACCCACCCCCTCTACACTACCCACCACCCCATTACACCCACATTTACATGCGGACATTCTTTGTGTTTGAACATCATCAAGCCTGATTGGAAATATGACAAGCTGTGTTGTGTCTTTGCCTTTGTCTCCAGGCTCCCCAGCAGAACAATTACAACACAAAGTGTGATGTGATGGAATTCAGCCTTGGATGTGTAGCAGTGTGTAAAACCAATGTGATTGGAGGATTGCATGTTGTTTTTGGAGTCCTTCTCTAATGGTAGACATCCATTACAATGATCTCATGAGTATGTATGGGGTCCTCATGTGGATCATGTGTGGAATGTTGTCTCGGAATTTTTTATGCATGACAAAATGTAATAATACCAAGATTTGCTGGGATAGAAAACTCAAAGTACTTCTAACTTAAATGCAAAATTTATTGTCATCATAATCTCCAAAAAATTAGCAGCATGTGAAATTCTGATTAAAATCTTAACGAGCATATCTGCACTGGATTTTGTGAGTGAATGACTTGTCAATATTTATAACAAGAGGAAATCTCCTCAGTACTTGGCCTCACTGATAAGGTGCTGCAAGAAAATAAAGTAGGTGGGGAACTCTCAAATTTCTGTCCTCTTCAACTTTAATCAAAAGTACACTGACATGCTGTAGCTCCACTCCCTCTCTTTCATAATAATGGACTGCTAAAAATTCAGGAGGCAGGCTCCACATCAATCACTCGCCAGATTTGAGTCCAATGCAATAAATATGTAAATGAGGAGAAGCCAATGTCTCGTAGCTTTGAGATCAGCGCATGGAGAGAAAAAAAGAGAAAAATTGTATTAATTGCCTATGGCCACAGGAATCCTATTACTGTGGGCATTGATTATAAAATTGTATGTGTGAATGATTTTCATGCAGAAAGTAGCTACCACGCCTGGAGCAAAAAAAAAAAAAAAAAGTAAGTTAAATTAGTGAATTGGGCCAGATTGTGAAAGAGACGTAAAAGAAACAGCAGTGGCATTAAAGGCCAACTTTCAAGTTCAAATAAGATTTAGTTGAGAAATGAATAGGATTACTATCTCAAATTACAATGAAGCATTATCCAGTTATAATGTTTGTCCTTTGTAATGTTTGAATTAACAGACATCCCAGATTTGCTTTTCTCAGGTTTAAGATCCTCCGTCTCTCAATTTTTAGGTATTCAGGCTCATAAAGCTCAGGAGAAGAGGATGCATTTTATAATCCTTCTTTTTATTTTATTTAAAACTTAGGTGCCATAATGGACTCTGTTCTCTAAAATATTGTAGTTATCATTGTTCTACTCCTAAATCATGATGTAGGACTAATAAAAAGGTCATAAAAAGTCTTTACATTGTGAACTTTTATGTTTTATTCCCACTGTTTCTAACCAGTTGAGCAAAAGTGACCTTTGAACTTCACTGTAAAGAAACACAGTTTTTGATTTTGGTGAATAATCTAATAATAATCCAAACGAGTAGCAGTCAGTCAGCTCAAGGCTCTGCCATCTAATGTTTGACTTCTCAGTTCAGGAAGGTTTAACCTGTATGACACACCCACAAAAAAAGAAATAAAAATTAAAGAAAAGAAAAAATAAATCAGGTCTGGGTGTAAGATTTAGAGCATAAACATACATCTGGAAATTATTACATGAAAACTATGAGCCAATCAGTCCTCAGAGGACAAACAGATTGAGAGCTAGACAGTTGTCGTCAGCTAAATTTAAAAATTGATTTGCTGCCCTAATGTTTGACTTCCAAATCTCTCTCAATCAAAGGCATTTTGTTCAGACAAACAGGGATTAGTTTAACTAACAGATTAACATTATCTCCAAACATCTCAGTTTTTGAGACAGAGGCTTTCATTAGCAGAATATTACAGTTTGTGAAATTTATATACTGTATGTAAATGTATAATAATTGTTTATTGCACATTCTTTTTAATTGCTATACTTTTTAATCGCCATAGCATTAACATTACAGTATTTAAGTAATGTAATGTACATAGAATGTATTGATCGCCATCTTTGACTGCTGTTGTCTACCAGCCATCTACTGTCTTATTCCGTTTTCCGTGCACTGTTCATTTGGGGAGAGTGATAAAAAAAATTCAGTAATGACAATAAATTCAGACCAATGAACAGCTGGCATGTGAAAAAAAGAAAAACAATATCCATTCAATCAAAAATTCATTAAAAAAATCCAATTACCAATTATTAGAATTGTTCATTAAAAAGCTGCTAATAGCACTATGAGCTTGAGGACTGAAGCAAACAAGCTCACGTTGAGTCTATGACTGATGCACTAGTTTTGTGTGATGTGTCTTTTGAAATCTAGCAATAGATTGATCAAGTGCAGTTTAATTTTGTGATGTCAAAGTTTAGTACATATTATCACCAATAGAAATAATTCCAAAATATGATTCCACAAATTTCCAATAACTACAGTTATATTGTATGGATTTCACTTTAAATATCTTATTCATTAGAACAAATGTTATCCAAATGAAGTCACAACAGTAAACTGATTTTGTTCTCAATGAAAGTGATGGTTTAAAAATAGTTGTCTAAAAATTTTCCTGAAATAATTACACCATAGGAATTTAGTTTTGTCAAATATTTTATGTACATTCAAAGTCATGATTTATTTTTTCTCTATTTGTTTTAAAATATCAATAAGCCATATATTTGAACTGGGTAACATGTTGCTTTATTGTCCATTACAGGTACAATTTTTCCAGAACTTAATAATTTAAGGAAATATTTTTCTATATTTGAATTCAGAGGCAAGTGCTTTGGAATTATGTCCATTATTTTCTCTGCTCATACTGACTCACAGCATCAACTCCAACGATCAATTGGTGGGTCATCAAACCCAAACTGAGTCTCAGAACCATCAACAGATACCTATGGGAGAAATTAAACATTCCCGTCCATGTTTTCCTGCATTTTATGCATCATGACCCTGCTCCTCTCTCATGCCCCTCCCCCAAACAACTCCTCTGACCTGCACCGGAGGATTGGTATTCAGCGGTTGTCCTCCTCTGCTTTGTACTTCTCTCACCTCTCCTGACTTGAATATTCACTCCATCATCATTCCCTTCATTACATTTATAAATGACTGTCAGACAACTTTTCAAACTGAATTATTTGGATTATTTACATTATAATCTATCTTCCTGCACCCATGTTTCCTACAATATTCTAAAAAATTATGAGCAAATGGTCAATACTAGAATGCATTATAATCCTCTAATGGGCTACATTACAGACACACAGCTGTCTCTTATGCATCAATATTAAATTTCTATTTATATTACAATGTGTTCTTGTTTTTGTTTGAATACAAGGGACAACATGACCAACAAATGATATTTAGATTTAAACAACAGCAATGTCATGGATTCTTCCATCACGATCTTTCCATAAACTAACAGCTCAATGACATGCAAAATTATCTCAAAATAATACTGATCAGATGTGACTGTTCATTGATTGCTGGCTGGGAGTGTGTTGGTTTTCTTTTTAGTGATAGTCAACAACATAATGAATAGGTGTAGTTTTGGTTGCAGTGGAGATGATACATCATCTTTAAGTAGAGCCTCTCCATAATATTCTGAATCTCTTTATTAAAATGTTTTCAACAGAATCTGGGGTAAATGATTGCAATGAATCATTCAACAACAAAAAAAAAAAAAGGTTTTAGCTCAGAAAATTATAGTTAAATAGCTTAGCTGTGTCAAAATAATGGCGATTGTATGACATGAACCGCCAGAGATTGAATATGAATGTGAATCTTACAAATAACAATGTAGAATTTTGTTAGGCATTTATTTGGCAACAGTTTATCAGTATGCATGATTTTAATGACAATGAACTAGCACAGCGAGTAACCACATTTGTACAGCTACAAAAGTTTGATTTGTTTGTATTAAATCTGAATTGAGAGGTTTTATGATATGCTGATATTTAAACCCCTGAATACTGGAGCTTCAAGTAAACAGTTGACTGCTCTGTAAAGTTGCACATTATTCTGTGTGTGTATATACTGTATATACAGTCGAACTCAGGTCATGATAAAGTCAACTCATTTTACATATAAAAAGCTTTATAAGGTTTCTGTTTGAAGGCAAACATTTGTTGGTAGTGACAAAAATAAAAAATCCAATACCTGACAACTTAATACAAACAAAACCAAGGTCCCCACAGTCCTGAGCTAGATTTTTGGTCAAATGTACTGAAAATAACAATCATGGGCTGTTATGAAATTGTACAATCTTGTTTTACACACTATTGTGAAGCATTTTAAGAACCTCCATTCTGACATTTTGAGGACTATTATCACAAAATGTGGCAGAAAAAAAGATATACAGTATGTGGCAAAAAAATATGCTTGTTTATTGCTTGATCGATGAGGCCGACACTGCATGAGACAAACTCACAAGGACTATTTTAAATATTATTGACTGGCTGGTCAATAAACAATTAGACCAACATACAAATATAGCAATTTATAAATAGTTAATAGAGCTCAACAGTATATAAATAAATATAAATGCATACATACACACATACATACACAAATAGATAAATAGATAAATAAATAGATAAATAAATAAATAAATAAATAAATAAATAAATAAATAGCCTTCAAAATACAGATGTGCGTTGTTCATCATGGGCTGGATTACCAGACAGTGCCTTCACTCATTTCTGAGGAGGGTTGTGACAGCTGGTTGGTGTATCCATTGTCACTGAGTGACACAGTGGTGTAAGGTGTGCCTGGGCCACAGATCTCACTGGAGATGCTGTGCACAGACCCGGGTACGTGAGGCTCTGGACTGGGAGAGTCCGAAGGATGATGGGGTCCTGTGTCAGAGAAACACTGCAGCTCTCCAGGACAGTGGTGGCCCGGATGGTGGTGGTGGTGGTGGTCTATGATTCCTAGGGGGGTCCCGGCAGGAATAGAAGAGGGCACGAATCCCAAATCTGCTGGAGTCTGAGCCTGGGAAGGTGGCATGCCTTGAAAGTACTCATAATTCCCTCCTGAACCATAGTATTCACCAGGATAGTCTGTATAAGCATACAAATATCTGGATTAGTAATTAAATATTTACATATACATGTGTGTAATTACAAAAAAAAAAGCTCTTTTAAGGCCTCTCATCATCTCTGCTGAATTTTTAGATATTTCTCACCTCCATAATAAGAGAAGTGTCCCAGATCCTCCGGTTCCAGTCTCTCCCCCAGCGCCCTCATCCTTCTCTGGCCGCGAAAGAACATGTGTCTCCGTCCGCCCAGGCTGCTCAGCTGCTTCATGCGTCTCTCTTTGGACCTTCGGTTCTGGAACCAAACCTTTGCAACAAGGAGAGGAGGGAAACACGTTCTGCATGAATGACGCAAGTAGTAAAGTGGATCAGAAAAGGAAAATGTGCTAAGCGCGCTTCGCAGAGCCCTGCAGACATCACTTCAGTGTGTCTAAGTTGAGCAAAAATCCAACAATTCAAGTTCGATTTGCGCTTCTTTAATGTTTGCAGCAGCAGCCGTATTTTATTTTATTTTATTTTATTTTTTTTTTTGGTAATTCAACCGACAGAACGGTTAATGTCAAACACAGGCCAAGTCGCCAATAACAGTTATTATAATGATTCTGAATATGTGTAAAAAAAAAAAAAAAAAAAACAACCAAAAAAACCCCAAAAGGTTATGAGAATTAGTGATTTATTCAGATCACTTCCAATTTCAAGACATTTAATGCGTTCGGATGTTGAAAACGTTGCGTCAATCCACCAGTAAATTTCATATGGACATGCCCATGTATGTCAACGCTGATAGTCGTGCTTTTAAAGCTTTTATGGGGCCGTGGGAGAAAAGGTTACGGAGGGAAAAAAAAAAAAAGGTTTATTGGCTCTTTCTAAAGAAAATGGAAAATAAATCATCGCAACAGTAAAAGAACTCCAAGGGTGCCCCAAATTGCCATAGTGGCCTCAAATAAAATTGGTTTTCCTGCCCACGACAGAACATAACACATCCTCAATTCTTTATTTTCTTTTCTTTTCTCTTTTCCTGTCTTTTCTTACCTGAATGACTCTCATACTGAGGCCGGTTTCCCGTGACAGCTGCTCCCTGATGTGCCTTGTGGGCTTCGGCGTGGCCGCAAAGGCGGCCTTCAGAGTTTCGAGCTGCTTGGCTTTTATGGTGGTCCTCGGTCCGCGTCGCTTCCCGGCGGCGCTCTGCTCGTCGTTGTCGTTGTTGCCCACATCCTTATCAGATAAATGTCCTGTTTCCGAGTCCTTCCCGTCGTCCTGCTGGTCCTGGGAGTCTGGGGACAGACTTGGGTCGCTGCACGTCGTCACTGCGATATGAAGGCACGATGTTCAATATTAGTACAGAATCAGCAATTTCAAAATATCCTGTACATTTGGATAAGTATACGTAATTATAAATATATGTAGAAATCCAGAATAAATTTATATTTTTAGGAAAGGATTAAGTCATCATCATTATTATTATTATTATTATTATTATTATTATTATTATTATTATTATTATTAATAATAATAATAATAATAACAGTAATAATAATAATAATAATAATAATGATAATAATACACACTTAAACGTTTATATATGAATGATAATATTTTTAAAATAATAAAATTATAATCCCACAAATTATAACCCCCAAAACACTCAACATCACGAACATACTGGGCCTTTAATCACCTGAAAGGAGGATTGTGTCTTTCCCGTTGTTGTTTTGATAGTCCTCTTTACAGAGAAATTTGAATTCGTCCAGGATGTAAAGTTCCTCTCCGGTGGAAAGCTGTTTGTTACACATCATGCAGGTGAAACAGTTCAGGTGAAACACTTTGCTCTTGGCCCTGCGGACCAGATCGCTGGGTAATATCCCCTGGGCGCACCCATCACACTTGGTGCCAAATCTCCTGTTCAAGAGGGAGAGAAGCGGTCATGGGGAAGTTTGAGTTGGATTTGCATCAAATTAATTTTCTGCTGGAAATGAGTTGATTAATTACATTAAGCACAACCTGCAAATAATATACAAGCACATAGGATATATGGAATAAAAGAAGAAAGGCCTGCATATGTAGGTATAATCTTACATATGTATGAGTAAGTGACATAAACGTCCTCTGGGCTATGATGTTGTTGTTTTTTGTCTGATAAACTAATTAGTTGAGTTTTAATTTCTCTTTTTTTTGCTGATGCCCTGAACAACAACCAACAACAACAAAAAAAATAGAAAGAAAAAAATGCAACTGTCCCTTGATGCTTACCTAAAGAAGTCATTCTTACAATACAATTTCCCCTCTCGAGAGAAACACTTCTCTGTCAAAGTGCATTTGCATTCGCAGCACTGGACACATCTGATGTGCCACGGTCTGTCTAAAACTTTGAACAGGAACCTATCGGTGATAGGCTTTTCACAGCTGGCACAGTGGAGCATTGTCCCGTTATTCCCAGTTCAGTGTGGGATGCGCACTTCGTTGATCCAACGTCCCGTCTCCTCGGTGTTGGTTTATAATGATCCAGAAAATCCAGCGTATCCAAATTAATGAAAAATTACATCACCGTCCGTGAGGTCAAACGCTGCTCTTGCTCTACGCGGGGCAACAATCCACGTGTGGCAAACGGCTCCGAACGACAGACGAGGTGCTGGAAAAACAGCATTTCTGACACAGAATTATGAGATCATGAGCGGGGCCCATCGAAATGATCCGCACGCAGAAACAAATAATCTTTGATGCTTACTGTGGTGCGATTTATCCTGAGAGGTGTCTAGAGAAGAGCAACCCGTCACTGGTGTCTTATTTTCCTCTGGTGAGCTCACGGTCTCGGAGCGACGGTGTAATGAGCGCACCTCGTAAAGCTCAGCCTATCGCCGATTAAGAAAGAGATGACGTCAGAACCAGGAAAACCTATGAGTAGCCCCTTTTTCCCTTTACCGCACACTCGCCATACTTCATGTGCCTTAGCCCGCGGTCCTAAAATAAAATAAAATGAAGTAAAAAAAAATAAAAAATAAAAAAAAAGGAACACCACTTTCAAAAGGCAAAATACATGACATTAATGCTTCCACTTAAAAAAAAACCTTCTTGTTGGAGATGACTTTAAGTAAACATGATTGAAAAAAAACCTGACATTTATCTGCTTAATTTGAAAAGCTCCAAAGTAATTTTGAGAAACAGTGACTTGAAAATAGGCTTTCTAAAAATAATAAAGCATGTAAATTCCCGTATCCTGTCAATGTTCTCCTTATATTCATTGTACTTTTTCCTTTCTCAACAGCTTCTTTTTCATTGGTAGCCTGATGAGGTTCAACGATCACATCAAGACAATAATTTATTTCTTATGGAAAAGGCTGCATGGGGGGAAAAAAAAGGACTGCATCAGTGAAGGATGAACAATTATCAGCAGGTCTCTGTAATGCGGAGTGAGGACAGATGAACATGCTGAACACAATCTTTTCGCATAATGTTGTGCACCAGCATTATTTCTCATCTGGTCTGAAAGGACAAGAATCACTAATGGTTATAATCTGCGGCAATAGGCTGTCCCGTCCAGATTTTATCGCACCATGTTGGCGCACTGGGGATGGAGATAACACATTTCCATACAGGCTCCCAGCTCTGGTGGAGCCTGATATCTCAACTCCCGACAGTGAAACGTCAGATTTTTTTGTTCTTGGCCTCCTACATCAGGAGCTCATAAATACAAAATATAGATCAGCATGTCGTCTTGTAGTTAAAAGAACGAGTCCTTGACAATTGAAGGTTTTTATTCAACAATATTGATGTAAAGTGTAACCACTCACAGTTTTTCAAAATCTATTTTTATTGGATCCAAATTACACCATTCAATGGGCTAATTCGTGCAGAGTGTTGAAAAGGTATCATGGACATTTGTTCTCTCACAGTGGATATTGAGGATGACACTATATGAACAACACCTCTGCACATGAGCAGAAACAGATGACACACTACTTTTCTGATAAAATGTTGTAAACTTTAATTTTTTTTAATTTAAATGTGTGCAGCGAAGGTGTTCAAAAGGAAGGGCAGGAATGGCAACTGTCTTTTGTTCTTCTGCTACTCCTCCAGTTCTCCTCCTCAACAGTTGGTATAGGGTCCATTTATGTTTATATGTCAGTTTTTGTTTCAAACCCTGCTTCTTTCATGAACAAGTATTGCAGGAGTGATGTGAAATATTCAGTGTATCTGGAGCCCTCTAACCTTCTTGTTGAATTTACAGTGACAGAAGTTAACTGCTAGTATGGACAAACATGATCAGTTACATTAAATACTGTTGTGTTTCTCACCTTCTAACATGTGGTTGACTCATCCAAGAGGCTAATCCCTGGTGCAAACATGTATGCCCCAGTTACCTCTATTATGCAATAATAATTGTCTTTTTTCATTTGGGAGATTGGTTTAGTGAATACAAACTCATCCGTTAAACCACATAAACAAATAGCTTTGCATTTTATGCCTCAATCTTTAAATTCCAGTTCAATTGGAAAAAATGCAGGTTAGCAGCGAGCGAAAGACAAAAGGCCAAAAGGCATCCCAAGTTCATTAGAGGTGTTGATTCTAAGCCAATCCCTGTGCGCTGCCCGGCTGCAACACTCCAGCACACAAGAGGGCTCGCTGCAGCGCAGGAATCTGGCAGGATGTGCACTGTTTGTTTTGGAGTGAAAAAAGCATGTCATTAGTGTGTGTTAATTGCAGCTAATTAGACCTAACAAGATGAACAGGCCACCCACTGGGACCATTCACACAAATAATTTGTAGAAAACAAAATTAATTACTAGATGCTAATTAAAGTCAATTCAAGCCAATTAAACAGTGGTGGAAGGGGAAAGTTATAGAGAGGAGAAAAATACCTGGCAACACACAGCATGACATGACAAATACGTGTGGCAGCTCAAAGAGCTCATCACTGAGGCCCAGAGGAGGACCTCCATCTATTCAGCTCCTCTATTCTGAATCCAGCCTATAGCAGAGGGCTCCAGTGATCACAGAGACATTTTTCATTTAACAAAAGTTGCAGACTCATCTTGTTATTCAGTCCTTCTGTTATCCTATCAGCTTTAAATGAATGGTGTAATTGGCTCCCGGTTTGTCACCCTTAAATGGTTTTCTGTATGGATTGTTATAGTTTGAGTTGTGATGTCTTGGATGAAACATCAGTCACATTCAGCCAAGCCTGAGGCTTCATATTCAGCACTTCAGATTAAAAAGAGCATTTTTACTTTGAATTTAGGGCAGAAAAGTCACTCTTACAGGACATGGTCTAAATAGGTTCGTGATCTATTCAAATGATTGATTTCATAATTCCATAGCATGCAAAATTATGCAAAAATATTGACAGGTTAGAGTTTATGTCTATTTTCTTGTGTTGGAAAAGATTTTTTTTGTAGCACATGTAAAAAAGGGACTCGGTCCCCAGAGGGCTGACTTCAAGACTGCAAAACACTGAGAGTTTTTAAGAACATGTTTTCACCTTTATAAATTTTTAATTTCTATGCTTTACTAAGAGTTAAAAATATAATAATAATAATAATAATAATAATAATAATAATAATAATAATAATAATAATAATAATAATAGCAGTAGTGGTATTTGCATTATTTTTTATGACTTATTATTTTGTAGTTAAAATGTGTTTTCTGTACAAAGGGGCCAAACTCCAAGCAAACATCAAAGTTTGCTCAAAGCTCACAATCAAAATTTTCAAAACAGATGAAAGATTCCTCAAAATATTTTAATTATTTCATTCATTTATTTTTCTGTGTAATTTTTTTGACCTAGTCTAATAAATCAAGTCTAAATTGTATCTCTATGTATTTTTTCAGTTTAAAAAACAAAACAAAAACTGAACAGATTCTAACTTCCTGAACCTGATAAAGTAATAACCAATCATGTATGACTGAAGCATTATAGCATCTGTAATTGCTGTTTAATACCCATTGCTGACCAGGGAAAGTACCACCTGCACCCTTTCTGCTCCGAGCCATCTGCCCTCCTGCCTTCATACTGTGTGACAAGTGGAACATCTTAGTGCGACATTTGCAGTGCACAGCATATATAACACCTAGCTAGCGGCTTGAATTTCGCATATCATAGGAGCGTAGACAAATACAATGGAAATTAACTGCTATTCCAATGTGTTCTTGACAAAAATCATCCCCCCTGTCAAATTTAATTGGTGGTTAATACATATTTTATGATAGCAACAAAAAGTATATACAGTATTAAGTTCAAGTTTAGAAATTTGGAAATTAAAAAATGTTACCAGAATGTGCCAGAAATCTACATTTACCACACAAATACCGAAACCCATCACTACAGGCTGACATTTAAAAAGTGGAGGGTAATCCACGTTGACCACCCTCTACAGAGACCTGCCAGATTACATCAGGGAATTACCTTGTTCATGCATGTATCGTCATAATTTTTTTAAATTGATATCAGTCATGGCTGTCACCGGCACTTACATCATTATACCAACAGTGATTCAGAAGTAGTTGGGATAATTCTCCAAAAGTACTTCCTGTGGCCATTCAAAAAAGTTTTTAATGACATAAAAAAAGAAAAAAACTCAAACAGCTATTGCAGAAATCAATCAAAGCACCCATCCTGTCAATCTTTCTTTTTTTTGTTGGAATATTGAACATCGGTAGACTCATCCTCTGCAGTAAGACGGACATTTCATGCACAATACGATCAGTAGAGAGCTGAAAAGAAGATAGTGTCAAGTGCAATGGTGACCCCGGTTCCATACTACATTTTTTGCATGAGTGAATTACAGAGTGTAAAGAAGAATACGGGAGCAAGAGAAGGCACAGAAGGGGAACTGCCCCATATGGGGGGACAGAGGGTGATCTGCCTGCAGGGCCGTTCAGTGAAGGAGGCCCAGGGGACTCAGCGCCCACGGTCCTGGTGATGATGGTGATTGATGCCGGCACGATTCAGACACCCCAGACGCTGCAGCAAATTAAAAGGCTATTTTGTAAAGTTGTAAAGAAGTTGAATGGCAAGTGGGAGTGATGACCCCGCCCCCCCCCCCCCCACACACATCTCTGTCACACCATCGGCTTCTGTTTGGTTTCCTTGGTGTCATCAATGCCTCGAGGGAGGAGCGCTATTACAAGCCTTTCACTCTCATTCATACTACATGGATAGACTGGCTCCGCTTGTGCACATATGGGGGCACGTATGAGCGAGTGGATGGAGAATAAATATGGATCCATGCACGTGATGAGACACTGTAAGTCTACCTATGAGTCAGTAGATGAAAGTCAACAAGCAAATATTGATGAAGCATCCGTGGGGAACTTGGTATGAATATTCCTAACGACAGGCAACAGTCCTTTGTCTGCATCTGTGCAAACCAGCTCTTTATCAAACATGATTTACAAATCATTTATCCTCAATTTGAATTTAATTGACCCAGATGACCTGAGGATGCACCCGTTGCTGGGTGTACAGCCTTTGCCTGGGAGCAACGTGTGTGGGGAGAGGACACGGGGAGACAGACTGCATCAGGCGAAAGGCAGAGCAGCCTTCAGGGAAGACAACTCACATGCCAGAGGTCAGCCCAGTGTCAAGTGGGGAGTGGGCCCAGCTGAGCTGCCTTGGCCCACGTATTGTGCTCATCAACACAGCTGCTGTCAGTTATCAGAAGTATCTGCAAGGGGAGCTACGGCGGGGGTAGGGGTGGAGGTGCAGACAGAGAGGAGGGTGTTTGTGTGCTTGTTTCGGAGGAAGTGGGGGTACAGGGGACTGGGGATGGAGGCTGGGGAGGGGGGTTATTGGCATATGGTAGTACTAGGAGAGGGAAAAGGGCTTCATGCAACACATGCCAAATCTCTCACAAGCTGGTCACCTGCCAGCATCTCAAGGCTGCTCATTTGAAGGGGATAGAAAAATTGTTCTTAGAGTTGTCAGCTATGTAAATAAATAGTAAAATCACAATTTTAAAATAACTTAAGCCCAACATCCAATTCTAACAAGACATGTGGGTCATCCTCATGTTTCTAGTAATGT
Source organism: Antennarius striatus (assembly GCF_040054535.1). Lineage (NCBI taxonomy): Eukaryota > Metazoa > Chordata > Actinopteri > Lophiiformes > Antennariidae > Antennarius > Antennarius striatus. Next base: position 7,566,467 of record NC_090788.1, read on the forward strand.
AATGTAAAAATGTAGAAGAAAAAAAATCAGTGATTGACCACTTCCAAAATTAGTGCATGTTCTACTTCTCCATTAAGTTTATGAAAATATATCTAGCGGTTTATGCTTATTTGATGAAAATGCTGAAAAAAGGTTCTATCTTGCAAAGTTAAGGGAAGTGAGGTCACAGATTCACTCCCAACTTTGAAACATGAAAATATAACACTTTGATGATGTGGTGAAATACACATTACTGGAAATAGCTTAAGTCCTCAACAGACATTTCTATTCACATTTTGCTGATGGGATACAGATTGAACCACGGCGAATGAAGTAAAGTTGTAACACAGGAAGCGGCAACAACAAGTAGCGTAACAAGATGCGCTATTACCATGAATAGAATTTCAGTAAGTTGTTGTAAACTTTTAGGATGTGGTGGCAGTTGAGTTCCTGACTGGGTTGTTGAACAGGATCTTAGATAGTGAGAAGATGCCTGAGGAATGGAGGAGAAGTGTGCTGGTGCCCATTTTTAAGAACAAGGGAGATGTGCAGAGTTGTGGCAACTACAGAGGAATAAAGCTGATGAGCCATACTATGAAGTTATGGGAAAGAGTAGTGGAAGCTAGACGAAGGGCAGAAGTGAGCATTTGTGAGCTGCAGTATGGTTTCATGCCAAAAAAGAGTACTATAGATGCAGTATTTGCTTTTAGGATGCTGATAGAGAAGTACAGAGAAGACCAGAGGGAGCTGCATTGTGTTTTTGTAGATCTGGAGAAAGCTTATGACAGGGTGCCCAGAGAGGAACTGTGGTATTGTATGAGGAAGTCTGGAGTGGCAGAGAAGTATGTTAGAGCAGTGCAGGACATGTATGAGGACTGTAAGACAGTGGTGAGGTGTGCTGTAGGTGTGACAGAGGAGTTCAAGGTAGAGGTGGGACTACACCAGGGATCCGCTCTGAGCCCCTTCTTGTTCGCTATGGTGATGGACAGGCTGACAGATGAGGTTAGACAGGAATATCCATGGACTATAAAGTTTGCAGATGACATTGTGATCTGCAGTGAGAGCAGGGAACAGGTGGAGGAGAAGCTAGAGAGGTGGAGGTTTGTCCTGGAAAGGAGAGGGATGAGGGTTAGCCGCAGTAAGACAGAGTACATGTGTGTGAATGAAAGGGACCCAAGTGGAAGAGTGAGGTTACAGGGAGAAGAGATCAAGAAGGTGGAGGATTTTAAGTACTTAAGGTCAACAGTCCAGAGCAATGGAGAGTGTGGAAAAGAGGTGAAGAAGCATGTACAGGCAGGATGGAATGAATGGAGAAAAGTGTCAAGTGTGATGTGTGACAGAAGAGTTTCAGCTGAAATGAAAGGGAATGTGTACAAAACTGTGGTGAGACCAGTGATGTTGTTTGGTCTAGAGACAGTGTTACTGAGGAAAAGACAGGAAGCAGAGCTGGAGGTAGCAGAGATGAAGGTGCTGAGGTTCTCTTTGGGAGTGACCAGGAAGGATAGGATCAGGAATGAGTACATCAGAGGGACAGCACATGTTAGAGGTTTTGGGGATAAAGTCAGAGAGGCCAGACTGAGATGGTTTGGACATGTCCAGAGGAGAGATAGTGAATATATTGGTAGAAGGATGCTGAGTTTTTAAACTGCCAGGCAGGAGGCTTAGAGGAAGACCAAAGAGGAGGTTTATGGACGTAGTGAAAGAGGACATGAAGGTAGTTGGTGTGAGAGAAGAGGATGCAGAAGATAGGGTTAGGCAATTGATTCGCTGTGGCGACCTCTGAAGGGAAAAGCCTAAAGGAAAAGAAGAAGAAGAAGTTGTAAAGTTTTAGGATAGTGTAATAAGACAAACAAACAAAACAAACAAATAACTAAATGAATGTAAAACAAATGTCTAGCTCCGTTTTAACTTTTTTTTTTATTGCACATTCAAAAAAGCTAGATCAAAATGTCTGATGTCAGTCTATTCCACACACTAGGACAAATTGATTAAAAATAGGATTTAGGAATAGGAACTGAATCTGACCTGGATTATTGCATCCCTAATAATAATGCTTAGGATGATAAAGAGAATATTATTTTTAGAGGAAAAAGTGTGTGTCTACTGTTTGCTGTGAGATCATTATCACCACCTCTGTTGTTGTTGCAGTCTACATTAGGGAGATATTTTCAGTCTTTGTCATAGAGGCTTGAATCTCAGAAGTAGTAGCCCCCAGGCTATTTATATCAGCCCTGCTGCAGTAGGGTCACCACTCCTTCTGGAATGGTAAGACTGGACTATAGCAGCTTATCACTTGCTGCCACTCTGCTCGGCCCATTCACTGCAAAGTGACAGCAGAGAGGGAGAACCCCGCTGCACGAATCGATCTGTGCCAAAACATATATGTCCCACTAAGAGGTCATCAAGGCTGTGTATAATGTACAATGGTACGTCAATAGCCAAACAGCTTGAAAGAGAGGGGAGCAAAGGGAAAACAGACACACCGTGCATGAAAGCGTGGATGTTTGCATGTGTCAGACGTCCCAGTCTGCGTCCCCTGGTGCATCTGTCAGTCTCTGATCTCTGGGTTGTATGCAAGTAGGGGACTCATACATGCTGCATTAGAATAAAAGCGGACTTCAGTAGTGCCACAGACAGACTGTGTCCTGATGCTGCCACTTGTCTTCAGCTGAGCTTTCACATATCCTTTCATTCCACCATCTCTTTGGGACCGGACACGTCCCAATGCACTAAACAGATGGGAGTCTGACAAAGGGCCCGTGCTTCTCAGCAAGCTGGTGTCCTATATGGCTGATTACACCTAAATACCAAACCTAGAATTGATACAGTGGCTCATGGTCACACTGCACATTCGGGTGAGGGAGCACACAGGAAAAAAGATGATGCAAGTTGTTTGTATTGTTCAGAACATGGGGAGCTCTGCCTTAAAGAAATTATGGGTTGGACGAATTGCTGCTAGACGTCAATATGTTGCACACACAATAATCAAATTTGTGGCACATGTAAACATTAGTCATCGTATTTAAGGGTAAATAAGCGTTTTTTAAAGTAAATAATCAGATATATATTAAATTTGTTCTTATCTGTGTAGGGAATAGAAGAACATCAGATATTTGAGGTGAATCACAGTACTAGTGATATTGGCGCAGTTGGTACGATTGACAAATGGGCAGCAATTTCTTATTGAGGAATGATTCAAATATATGTAACTATCAGGGTTTTTCTTAAAATTCAGAGATTCCCCTAATGGAATAATCATTGACTAAACCAATTAATCACGTCAAATCACCAATTTTCATCAAGAGAAGACACTATACTAATACTTTTTAATGTATGATACTTTTGGTCTATATATTAATGTTAGTTGTTTGACTTTTGGTGCATGTTCACAAACACATGCTTCTTTCCTTGCGAGCAAGTGTTCATTTTCCAGTATTTCCTTTCTTAATTTTACTCTACTTGTCCTTAATAGAAGACTTGTCGCTGTGTGTTTGTGTGTGTGTGTGTGTGTGTGTGTGTGTGTGTGTGTGTGTGTGTGTGTGTGTGTGTGTGTGTGTATGTGTGCGCACGCAAGTACTTCTATGTGTCCATTCTCATCTGAGGCTGTGTATGCCTCCATTAGATAGAGAGGAACAGAGTGAGGGGAGCTCAGAACATGCCTGTGGCCAGAATATCCATGATTTCGATCAACATGAAAAAGACTAAACCAAAAAAACTGAGCTCCTTATCAGCAGCTGTGTCCATTTCTTTCTTCTCATACTGCCCTCCCATTCCTGTCTGGCTGTCCAGATATGCTAATCACTATGTAAGAATATCCTGTTGGATAATTAGCATATATTACCCTATGCTCATCTCTGGATTAGCTCCTCATGTACTTAATCACATTTGGGGTTCTTTTCCATGCCAATGTTAAAGGTGAAACGTGAGTAAATACGGTGTATATCTGTCGAACATTATAGCATGGAATTTGCTGGCAGTTCTTACCTCCAGGACATTGTCTGCAGTCTGAGATGGCTGAATGAAGAGGATTATCTCCTCAGACATAAACCATTCAGACTGCTGGATCTTAGAGAGTTGCAATACCACCAGAGGCTTTCTGGATATCCCAGTATTATCTTTTGTTATGTGATGGTTTTACATTCATTTGTATGCTCATGATTTCGAACTGACGTCTTACTGGGTAGCTGTCAATGCAAAATGCCTAATTACACCACAAGTAAGCTTTGTTTTTACGTTGTGTTTTGCGACTTCACAAGAGCTTTTCATGGAAGAGCAAAAAAAAAATCACCAGGAACACAGAGTCTGTTAATCACAAACTCATTTTGCTACAGTTTCATGAAATCACAGTTTTCTATTCTTCTCTTGGACATCAAGGAAAACTCTGTCACTTAGGCTCATTCAAATTACGAAATTATAGCCATGATCTCGCTAATGTGTCAGAGTAAAGTTGATAATTACAGAAAGTCACATGGTGATTGAGCTAGATGGATCCTTGTATTGATGGCCCCTCCCCTCTTTTTAGGTCTCATTTGAATATATTGAGTGAGCCATCTGTATGCCATTTATCTACATCAAAAAGCCGTTACAATCACCGTCTCCCCCCTACAGCCCAGCTTCCAGTCTAGTTGGCATGTACAAATCTACACATGAGATGCATATGTTGCTGTGTGCAAGGAAACACAGACATGCTTGCACACACAAATACAGATGGTGGGCTCAAAACTTTAAAAAAAATATTTTTACACTATTTAAAAATTTTTAAAAAAACTTTTACAACAGTGAGTGCTAGATGTCAACCTGACATTTAACATTCTTTCTGGTAACAGGAAGATGTTTTAAGGTGAGCCCCTTGACAACAGATGCCTCTGTCTGTGACTCTTTCAGCAAAGCCCTCCTGTGGCTGTTGCACACATGACCCTTGAGAGCAAAACATAAAAGCACTATTATAAGAGTAATGACCAAATTTAACACTTTGCCTCGGCACACCTGGGTTCCAGACAAGGACCGTATATTTCCTCTGACAGTCCCAACATCTCTGCAGAGCGCAGCCAACCAGAACTTAACTGGCAGGGTCAATATCCCCGGAGAGAGCGGGAGCGAGAGGGGAGTACTTTAAAGACATGGCGTACTTTTGTGTTCTCATTTGTGGCTGCATATACGCCCAGAGGGCGGTGGGGAAAGAGGACTATCAGGGCTCACTAATTTTTGCCTGTCTGAAATGAGACAGTAAACGGCGGTATGAAAATATGTCGCGATGGACAGGTAAAAAGGATGTACACTTATTTTTTCAGATGTACAAAAACCTTTTCATGTTAGAAAAAGAGCTAGATATTAGTCTTCTGATGTCAGTTATCTAACGGACAGAATGGCCTGGGGCAGAGCTCGAAATCTTTATTCAGCACCTCTAACGTTAATGTGTTAATCTGTTTTTTTCCCAGCATGCCTCAGGGCTTTACACAGTTTTTTTTAACATGATCATCTTTTCAAATGAGTGGATTGCACAAACACACAAGACACAGATGAATTACAACATAACCAAACAAACAAATGAATAAAAAATAATATATTAAAAATATTTTATGCAAATACATTTGGAGACAAGGTATTCCCTCATAGGCAAGAGTAGACAAAGTACATGATACACTAATCTTTCTTTCACTTTATGTGGTGCTATTTCAGTCCACTCTACCAGTATGCTGCCATGTCATCTAATTGTCCAATGATCTTGTCTTAACAACGTCCCAGTTCCCTCAAGGCTTAGGCGAGAATTAAAAAGAGACAAACCAAAAGCAAGAGTGAAAGTCAGAGACTCTTCTCATCTGACCTCAGATAATATCACAGGACCTGTGATCAGCTCTTCCCAGTGTCTCATTTCTCTGGAGATAAAAGATAAAAGAACCCACGACATGTCACTCACCCATCAAGAGCTGTCAGCCTTTGAACATTGCAGAATTAACTTGGGACTATACTGTATGTTCCACTCCAGGTGATCAAAAAGATGGTTGTATATCTGCCCACCCAGAATGCTTCTGTGTATCCCCACCTTCATAGAAAAGAAAAACACATCTGTCAGTGATGAGTTCCTGTTTTGTTTTTTTCAGAAATCAATGGCTATCACCATATCCACCATATCTATCTATCTGATTGCTAAATAGCTAGATAATATTATACTAATGTAACATTATGCTAATTTTACTGTTACTATTACTACTACTACTACTACTACTACTACTACTACTACAACTACCACCACTGCTACTACTACTGCTACTACTACTACTACTACTACTACTACTACGACTACTACTACTACTACTACTACTACTACTAATAATAATAATAATAATAATAATGACTATTATTATTATTATTATTATTATTATTATTATTATTATTATTATTATTATTATTATTATTATTATTATTATTATTTATTATTATTATCATTATTATTATGTAAAATTTAAAGAACTCCTCAAACAACACAAAAAATACACATTCATTTTGATGGGGTGTGAAAGATTTACATTTTAATTTCTATGAATCCCATACTTATTTTTTAATAGTATTTCTCCTCCAGAGGATTACACTACGCTATGCCGCTACATCCTTTGTGTGGATCTTGTGATTTCACACATTTCCCCACCCGCAACCCAAAAACATTATCTCTCATCGTTCAATCCATTCCTTATGAAGCTCATGTAATCCCTGAGCGGCATAGCATGATCCTCTGAAGTGTTACATCATGTGAACAAAGCATTGAAAGATTATCCCTGTATAGATTAGTCTTATTACATCCTGCTTCAAAGCAGTGATGTATTGCAATTGTCAGTGTTAGTGTGTTCGTCCGTTCGTTCATTTGTCAACTAAATATCTTTGCAACTGTTGCAGATCGAAAGATGAAACAAAAAGCACATTACTTGGGCGGCAAAGGGGATGAAAGTGAGATGATGACCTTGACCTTGAGAAAAGAAGGTCACAGTCAAATTTCAACTTTTGTACACTTAGGAACCAGATAGAATAGAAAAACATGTGAGAAGGTCTGAGTAAGACCCTAGATCAAAGCTAGTGCTTTGATCTACCTATGCACTAGCTTTGATCTATGTTCTTCGTCACACTTGCCTTCTCTGTATGCACTAATCAATGCACTACTCAGGTACTACTGTCAGGGTACCCTGACCTACTCTGAAAGTAGGTCAGGGTAAGTCGCGGGATGTTGCAGTCTGTGACCGCCTTGCTTCTAGTTCTTTATGTAATTGAATCTTTGGTGCGGTGCACTCAATAACACAATCCGTCCACAATATGGATTATGTCGAATTTGGAGATGGCTACATTTCTTTGAATGGAGACAACTTCAACAGGACATGTTTTTCATGTTAAACTAAGCTTTGAGCTATTATACAGCAGTGGTAATCTGAAAATGACTGACTGACTGATCTATTTCCTACATAGTCAGCCTTTACATCATAACTCTAAGAATTAATTTTAGGATTATGGCAACAAATGCAAATTTCGTTTACACAAATGTGGCGAGGAACCGACTTCAGATGGTGAATCAGAATGTAGAGCATTATGAGCTGAAGCATACAGTGTAGTAAGATGGAAAATGAGAGCTGGGACGTCTGTCAGTACTGATGATGAATGGACGGGATACCTCTCTCTTTCCCACCCTTGACCTTCACGTATCTCTGATCGGTAACATTTCTCCGATCGGTCATGTTTTGCTCTTCTGTGGCAAATGACTCTATCATAAATTTGCCAGCACCTGACTGTCAGACACAAGGGAAGCCTGATGTCTCATAGACAGCTGAGTGACAAGAGCAGCGCTGAGGGAGAAAACCAACCAGAGGCGGTAGGGTTAAGGAAAAGAGATGAGAAGTCAGGGACTCATTTGAACATGAATTCTCTTGGGTGCGGTAGTATCAGTCAGTCTGGGGCTAATGCATGTCAAAGTGTGTGTGTGCTATCCGCCTGAGAGGCCAGCAGAAGGTTGATCAAATTCAAGTGGAAACCAAGTTGGTTGCATAAGTGATGAGATAAAATACCGGCGAAGAGGAGTGTCTAAGGTTAATATTCCTCTGATTTTGAAACAAATTCTCCTGCGTCTACATATTCCTGTGTGTCTAAAATAACCTCTGACTGTAAAAGTTTCATACCCATTTATTTATTAATTCATTATAAGTTGAATGTTATTGAATAGATTTTGTGGGATTTCAATAGTATTAACATGTTTACAAAAAGTTTGCAGTACAAATCAAGGGGTATCTTATTCTACAGACTAAATAAAAGTTTGAAATGCTATGTGAACTGTATATCATAATAACAAAAGTCATTATTAATTCAACAGCTGAAATGAATGTCTGCTCAGAGATGATTGATGTGACTGAGATATGCAGGAAAACATTTGTTTTATTGATGTCATACCTATAACAAGACAAATAAAGACAACTTTTACCTTCAAGATTATACAGATAACACAGATATACACAAGTTTCAAGTTTATTTATTCTTATATAGCCCAGATTCACAGAAATGTGGGCTTTATAATCTGCACATGGACGATATCCCTCTGACCTTTGTGTGCTGTGAGCAGTATGACCTTCACATCGGATAAGGAACAACTCCCACCAAAACCCTTTTAACAGGGACAAAAAATGGATGGGAGGAATCTCAGAAAGACTACAAAGGAGGGACCCCTCTTCCAGGAGCGGACAGACGAGGCAATAGATATTGTATGTACAATGAAATGCGCATGCGCGAGCTAGCCGCAGGTTTTCGTCTACTCCGTTCTATGTCTTCTGTTTTTATCGTTTTTCTTTGTCTTATCTAAGTCTTTCCTTTATTTACGTAACCACAATGGATAGCACTGTTTTCATGTACTCCAGAGAGCAAATGCTGTCCATGAAAGTAAGAGGAGAACCCGGGATACGTGATCTCATCCCCACTGAGATCCAGCGGCGATACAGAGGGAGCCGGGGAGGTAAACAAAGGCAGGCTAGGCTAGCGGCTAGAGCTAACAGCCGCCGGCGGGTCAGACCCTCGGTTCCCTTCGTCATCATGGGGAACGTTAACTCGCTGCCCAACAAGGTGGACGAACTGATGGCGCTGTGCAGGACTGAGCAGCGCTACAGGAAGACCAGCTTATTGGTGTTCTCCGAGACATGGCTGACGGACTTCGTTCCCGATGCTAACATCGGACTGACTGGTTTTTCCTCCGTACGAGCAGACCGGGACACGAACACCGCTGGCAAGAAGAAGGGAGTTGGTCTGATCATCTACACCAACAACAGATGGTGTCACCCAGGACATTTGACCATGAGAACCACGCTGTGCAACAGGTATCTGGAGCTAACAGCTGTTAGCATCAGGCCCTATTACCTGGCGCGTGAATTTTCACACGTCATTGTTCTCGCCGTCTACATCCCCCCACGTGCAGACCCAGAGACAGCACGTGAAACCATCTGTACGACCACCTCTGAACATCGGACTCGGAGGCGCTTGTCATCATCACGGGGGACTTTAACCACGTCACCTTGGACTCATCCCTCCCCACCATGTCCCAGTGTGTAGACTGCCCCACTTTGAAGAACAGAATCATTGATCTGTTTTACACGAATGCCAAGGAGGCATACACCGCCACCCCCTCCCCCCACTAGATAAATCAGATCACAACCTACTGTACCTTCAGCCCACCTACATCCCGCTGGTGAAACGGCTGCCAGCAACAACCCGGCAGGTCAGGAGGTGGTACCCGGAAGCAGAGGAGACGCTGAGGGAATGCTTCCAGACCACCAACTGGGATGTCATTGTGGGCCCACATGGGGAGGATGTCGACGGGGCAGCCCAGTGTTTAACGGATTATATGAACTTCTGTGTGGACACCGTGGTCCCTGTCAGGACAGTTAAGTGTTACCCAAACAACAAACCCTAGGTAACCAAGGAGGTGAGAGCTGTCCTGAACAGGAAGAAGCGGGCGTTCAGGAGTGGGTATGAGGAAGCAATGAGAGAGGCCCAGCAGGCAGTGAGACTCTAGAACCAGCTTGGGTGCAACCAGGTGCGGGAGGTCTGGAGTGGCATGAGGGCCATCACCGGCTATGGAGAGGGCCGTGGTACAGTGGAGGGGAACGTGGAGTGAGCTGACGAACTTGACAGCTTTTTCAAATGGTTCAGCTCCCCCACCACTCCATGCACCTGTCCCCAGTTTTCCCCCGGCCCAGCTGCTCTGACTCCACGTGCCTCCTTCTCCCCCTCTCCGTTCAGCTCATCTGCCTCCCCCTCTCCGTCTCCGTCCACCTCTCCCTCTCTGTCCACCTCACCCATCTACCTCAGTCCAAACCCAGACCTTTCCCCCACCTCAACTGCCAGACCCCTCGGCCGGAGGGATCAACGTGCCACGCCCCCACACACGGCCATCACTGTGGAACAGGTGACGTCTGCGTTGAGGAGGCTTCGCCCAAGGAAGGCGGCCGGACCAGACCAGGTCCCCCCAAGACTCCTCAAGGCCTGTGCTGCCGAACTGGTTGAACCCCTACACCAGGTCTTCGACCTCAGTGTCCAGCTGGGGAGGGTCCCATCCTTATGGAAGACATCCTGCATCGTCCCTGTACCCAAGTGGAGACACCCCACAGACCTCAATGACTATCGACCAGTCGCTCTCACCTCGCACGTGATGAAGACCCTACAGCAGTGGTCCCCAACCCCCGGGCCACGGACAGGTACCGGTCCGTGGGTCATTTGGTACCGGGCCGCTCAGAAAGAAGAACTTATTTACATTACTTCTGTTTTATTTATTTCGGAGTCTGAAAGACGTTAAATTTGAAAAGTGACGTCTGTGTGGAATGACGCACTGACAAATTCATGCATCTGTCCCGCTTGACGGGTCTCGGTCACGTGACAGGTTATCAACACACACACAATGAAGCGCCCATAAACGCACCAGTGTTCTGGATTAAAATCAAGGCAGATTATCCTGAGATCGCCCAAAAAGTATTCGAAAACCCTGCTTCCATTTCCAACCTCCTGTCTTTGTGAAGCGATTTTCTGCTGTGACCGAAAACCAAACCAAACTGCGGAGTAGATCAGACATATGATACACACTTCAGGTGTCATTGTCTCCCGTTACCCCTAGATCAGCGGTCCCCATCCACTAATTCTCATTATTGTAATTACTATTATTTGATTGACTTGGTCACTTTTCTATTGGAAATGATGAATAATATTTCTCCTACGTTGAATGCACTGATTGTGAGTTGTGAAATTTCAAAATAAACCTCATCAGTGCAGTCACTTGAATCGAGTTTTTAATGTAATTATTTCTTATAATTATTTCATTTACAGAGACGAAATAGAGATGTTGATTATCAATTTATGAAAAAAGTTTGTTTATTGTCTGTTGATGTCTACATTTTACATAAAACCACTGCGGACGATTTACTATTAGACTACAGCTGTCCTGGCATCATTAACGATTATCGAGCAAATGAACACCTGTCCGTGAAAATACTGTCTTAGATGAAACCGGTCCGTGGAGCTAAAAAGGTTGGAGACCGCTGCCCTACAACGACTGGTCCTGGAGCTCATGCGTCCCCAGGTGCAGGGCGCAATGGACCCTCTCCAGTTCGCCTACCGGCCACAAGTTGGGGCTGACGACGCCGTCCTGTACCTCCTCCATCGGGCTCTCTCCTACTTGGATGTCGGGAGCTGTGCAGTGAGGGTGCTCTTTTTTGACTTCTCGAGCGCCTTCAACGCCATGCAGCCCCGGCTCCTGTAGGAGAAACTGTCATCCATGGCTGTGGATCGCTATCTCATGAGCTGGATCACGGACTATCTAACAGATAGACCCCAGTACGTCCGTATGGGGAACTGTCTGTCATCAGTGGTGACCAGCAGCACAGGGGCCCCGCAGGGAACAGTACTCTCCCCCCTTCTCTTCACCCTCTACACGACGGACTTCCAACATAACTCGGGTACGTGCCACATGCAGAAGTTCTCTGATGACACTGCAATTGTGGCATGTATCAGGGAGGGTGATGAGAGGGAGTACAGGAGAGTGGTGATGGCCTTTGTGGGGTGGTGTCAGCTAAACATCTCCAAAACCAAGGAGATGGTGCTGGATTTCTGGTGGGCACCACCCTCCCCACAGCCAGTAGTCATCGGGGGTAAGGAAGTGGAGGTAGTGGGGACTTATAAGTACCTGGGGCTGCAGCTGGACAGTAGACTGAACTGGTCGCACAACCTGGACTGTGTATATAAGAAGGGTCAGAGTAGGATGTACTTCCTGAGCAGGCTGGCCTCCTTCAACATCGGCTCTGATCTGCTCAGACTGTTTTACCAGTCCATTGTGTCCAGTGTACTGTCCTACGCCATTGTGTGTTGGGATGGTGGTGGTGCCAGGAAACGGGACACAGAGAGACTTGACAGGCTCATCCGGAGGGCCGGTTCAGTGATCGGTCAGGATCTGGACTCTATACAGACTGTTCTAGAGAGGAGGACTATATCCAGGTTTAGACCGATCCTGGGTAACACCACCCACCCCTTGCACAACACCCTCGCCCAGCAGAGGAGCTCCTTCAGTGGCAGACTGCTGTCACCGAGCTCCTCCACTGAGAGATTCAGGACCTCCTTTGTGCCTCGTGCCATCAGAGGGCACAACCACTCTCTCAGAAGGAGGGGGCCGAAGCTGCAGGGTCATCAAGGTCGGCTGAGAAGGGATAGACGAGGGGGGCCTGGGAAGCACTGTGGATGCACTGTGGGACACTTTGTCGTGGTCCTTAGTGTCAGTTTACAGCTCGGTTCATCCACGTGTTTCTGATCATACATCATCTACACCCAATGCTTCTTTCTTCTTTCATGTCCCTATACTTCCTTTTATTCTAGGTTCTTCTGTTTTCTGTTGTTATAATTATGTCAGTATGTAAATAACGTAATTTATACAACGTCTTTTGGCGGTGCCATTTTTCTCTGTCACTGTTATGTGTATTTATTGTATCTCTTGTGAGCAGATATCACCTGAAATTCCCTTGGGATCATTAAAGTATCTATCTATCTATCTATCTATCTATCTATCTATCTATCTATCTATCTATCTATCTATCTATCTATCTATCTATCTATCTATCTATCTATCTATCTATCTATCTATCTATCTATCTATCTATCTATCAGATTAACAACAAAACAATAGTAATAACAATAGCAGTAACAATAACAAATGTATGACAAAAGCACGCTGATCCACCCTGTAGGGTGTGTCACCACCAGCCAATGAAGCAGACAGAGGTCACCAATTGCCAAGGATCCAACACTCTGAGGACAGAACAAATAAATGCCTCAACAAAATACAGTGTATAATTACCCCTGTCAAAATCCAAACCATAGCTGAACTAAATGAAATGGAACTAGACTCCCCTAGTAGATGGTGATGCAGATCCATCATGTAGCTTTTGATACCACCAGCCAAGGAAGTGGACAGAGGTCTGAGATATCCGATGATCCACCACACAAAGGCCTGAGAGAGAGAACAGGAAAGGGAGGGAGACGGTGAGGGTGAGGGTGAGGGAGAGGGAGAGGGAGAGGGAGAGGGAGAGGGAGAGGGAGAGGGAGAGGGAGAGGGAGAGGGAGAGGGAGAGGGAGAGGGAGAGGGAGAGGGAGAGGGAGAGCAAGGGCGAGAGTGGTGCTAGAGGGACCAAAATGGCAGAGGATTAATGAGAGGCGGGGGCCTAAAAAAGAAAAGAAATCCTACGGCTCGTCGGCAGGACTAGGTTGAACCTAACCATTGAGAGCCCCCCCCCCCCCAATATTAGTTATATGTTAGAGAGAACAGATACGTTTTGAGTCTAGATTTAAAGATATCTATGGATTCAGACTTTCTAATACTGATAGGGAGATTATTCCATAGGAAAGGGGTGCGATAAGAGAACACCCTCTAGCCAGCTGATTTCTCTTTTACTTTGGTAACACACAAGAGACCTGTATTCTGACAGTAGAGAGCCCTCATCAGAGTGTATGGTTTAAGCAGATCATACATGTAGGTGGGAGCAAGCCCACTAACGGTTTTATACATCATTAAAAGTACTTTAAAGTCAGATCTAACATGAATCGGAAGCCAATGTAATGACGGTAAAACTGGTGGGATATGGTCAAATTGTCTGGTTTTTGTTAAGATTCTTGCTGCTTTATTCTAAACCATCTCAAGACTTCTTATTCTAGAACAAGGCAACCCTGATAGCAGAATATTGCAATAGTCAAGTCTAGAGGACACAAAGTCATGAACCAGAATCTCTGCATCAGCCACAGATAGAGAAGACCTAATTTTGGAGATATTGTGTAAATGAAAGAAGGCGATCTTTTTCTTTAATATACTGATCAAAGGAGAGAGTTGAATCTAACGTAACTTCAACATTCTTGACTGTTTAACTTTGGGATATCAAACAGTTATTTGTTGTGTGTCGTCAGCATAACAGTGGAAATGTATGTCAAAGCTGCCTATAATTTTACCAATAGGTGCAACATATGGGGAGAATGGCAAAGAACCACGTACAGACGCATAAGGTACGCCATATTTAACGTTGGAGAAGGCAAAAGTTTTATAATTCTAAGAGACACATTGTGACCTGTCAGACAGATACGATTTCAACCATGCAAGAGCTAACTCACAGACACCAAACTGCCTCTCCAGTGGTCAAGGAGTATACTGTATAGTGATCTATAGTGTCAAACGCTGCACTAAGATCCAATAGTAAGAGAACAGAAGTGGAATCAGAGTCCATATTCAGTAGGAGATCAGTTACAACTGTAGTTAGTGCTGTTTCAGTGGAATGGCAAGCCCGAAAAGCGGATTGGAATGGTTTGAAGAGGCCGCAAAGTGACAAAAAAATCTAAGAGCCATTGAGATAATACCCTTTCTAGTACTTTAGATAAGAATGGAAGGTTAGAAACTGGTCCATAATTATTTTAAGACTTGGTCAAGATGTGTCTTTTTAAGTCAAGTTAAGAATAGATTTATAAACTAAAGCAAGACCTCCACCCTGTTTATCAGCCCTTGCAGAATGAGCACATGTAAAATCAGGTGGTGAAGCTTCATTTAACGGTAAGAAAACATTCTGTTTTAGCCATGTTTCACATAAAACAATCATAACCAGGCCATGCTAAAGAATTAAATCATTAAGAAGCAAGGCCTTGGATGACAGTGATCTAATATTTAAAAGGCCAAATTGAAATGTGGTAGTATCACTAACTGAGAATGTATTAACCTCAATAAGATGTCGTGTTTCAATGAGTCTGGGAAGTACTGGCCTATAAACAATGATGTGATAAAATAACTGGGATAATTTCAGGTCTAGAGTCTTGTATAATCTGATCAGGTGCATCATTGAACAGTACATTATCACTGGTGAAATGGACGGAAATGAGATTTTCATGCTTTAAAGGGGTCCTATTTTGAAAATAACACTTTTTCAGGTCTTTAATAGAAGGACCTGGGTCTTTTTTTAAGGCCCTTTCTCCAGTATGGAACCTTCCCATATTACGCTGACCACTCAAAGCACTTGGCAACAAAACATTCTTGCAACATTAAACAGCAGTGGCAGAGACTACCATGCAAAGCACCAAGATAATAGAGTAACCATTTCCAAATGGACACTCATACACTGTTGAAACAATGACTGGGGTTCAAGATCTTGCTCAAGTGCACGTTGACATGGTGACTGCAGGGGCTGTAGAAAGAACTGCCACCCCGTTAAGTGACAGACTGCCCTACCTCCTGAGGCACAATTTTCAAATGGAAATTATGGAAAAAGTTAAATATTTTACGTAGCTAAACACATAACACATTAACAGACACATTGAACGTATAATTACATTAAATTCCAGAGGTCAAGTCAGCTTTTTCTGAAATGTTTTTATACTACAATCAACCATCAGTGACAACCCAAGCTTTTGCTGATTTAAACCGAGCCATCGCTGACCCAGTGTGAGAAAATATGCTAATAAGAATCAATTTGGAAACAATGAAATAATAGAGAATAAACAATTGATTGACAATTGATTGATTAAATCCTCATCTCAGAAATAAAGAAGCTCCCAGACCTCTAGCTGCCCCCCCCCCCCCACATCCCGTCCACCCAGTATGAAGACATTTTAAGACATACTTCCTTGACTCAGCTGCTTTTTGTAATCTCCAAGTTGTGGGTCAAATGCATAACACATTATCAAAACGGCCTGCCCCTGTCCTGTACTACTAGCACATGACTCACTCCACTCAGAACTAGGACAAAAATTACCCCCCCCCCCAGTACACAGTTGTTAACTGTAATAAAGGTGAAACAGCTGGAAAATGTTGGAAGTAGGCCAGTTGAGACATTTGAAAACTCTCTTTTTCTATTTGTATCAGAAATACAATAATCAGAGAAGAGAATGGGGACGGAGGTGCATTGGGGTTGTCAGAGGTAGATTAGGAAGTAGAACAGATGGTGAGGTTGTGTCAGGCGCATAATGTGCTATTGGTCCTGGGGAAGCAACGTCTAAATTAACATGATTTGTCCACCTTTGATGCATAAGAGGATTACACCTTATGTTCAAACATGAAGAGCCCAAAGTGAAAAGTAACACAGACCAGAACTGATTTAGCAGCGTGTACAAGACTTCATTCATTTTTAACTTCTTGTATAATCCTTATTAGGATGTAGAGGTCTGAGGGGGCAGGTCATGGCCAGGGGGATGTGTAAACCCCCCTGTTGTGTTTCTGATGGGTAATCATGCTGTTACGGTGGTGGTGATGGTGGTGGTGGTGTTGGGGGGAGCACATGCAAGGAGAGTGATGTTTTAAGAAAGCACATAAAGACCCCCTACTCTTCATGGGTGTTACTCAGTCTGGTTGAGCTCTGTTCCTCCTGTAAGGCAGCAAGTACGACATGCAGAGCGTAGACATCGGCTTCCATGAGATGAGGCACAAGTCTTCAC
This sequence comes from Antennarius striatus, assembly GCF_040054535.1. Classification (NCBI taxonomy): domain Eukaryota; kingdom Metazoa; phylum Chordata; class Actinopteri; order Lophiiformes; family Antennariidae; genus Antennarius; species Antennarius striatus. Next base: position 7,583,405 of record NC_090788.1, read on the forward strand.
TCATGCAAACCTGAAAATTGCTTTTAGATCTATTAAAGACAACCAGCAGGAGCTGTTGGAACATCAGGAAAATTGATCATAAATTATTAAATTATTTCCTGGCCCAGGCTTGTTCAAGCAACTGTCACTTTTTCAATGCCCATTATTCAAGATTCTGTCCATCATCTGTCCTGTACTGGTATCCTATTAGTGGGCAAAAATGGAATGTTTCACAAAATGTAAAAGAAGAAAAGGAAGCAACAGACTGATGGTCAAACAAGGATTTTGCATTACAGTGCACCCTCGTTCCTCGCGGTTAATGTGTTCCAGGAACCACAGGCGATTAATGACTTCCGCAATAGAATAACAAACTATTTATCTTATTATTTACGGTAATTTAAACATTTATGAATCCTCCCCATACTGATATGAAACCAACTTATATCTGTATTACCTTCTCCCACACTCTTATCGTCTGTTTAAAGCATTTTTGTGTCTCACGTAAGTCAGAGACTCACGGAACATAGCGCACTTTCGGATGCCTTCAGCCAATGGAATGTGTGTACGGTATCACGTGACTGCCTCCCAAAAATCTGTGATGAGGTGAAGTCGCAAGCGTTGATGAGCGAATGCGTGAGGGCGCACTGTATATATTTAGACACACACACACACACACACACATAGGCGGCGTATGACAAATCAAACAGTTGTACAGTTTCTTCCACCTAAATGTCAAAGACTGGAGCCCTTTCACTGTTTATCTTGTGTTCTCCTGTCAGATAAGGAAGCTGGAAAACAGAAATGTTAAAGGTGTATTTGTAAGGTTGAGCCCCTTCCCTTCACTCCAGACTCACATTCTCCCAACATCGACCTGCTTTCACCTAAAGACAGAGCAGAGGTCTGACCCCAGTATGCTCACCTGTAAATGACAAGTTAAGGTTAGGGTTAGGGTAAGGTTTAGGGTTCGGACTAGGAGTAGGGGTAGGATTGGTTTATCAGAAACATACATCTCACTGTTGTCCATCCAGAGCATGTGAAAATTGGATAAGATGTTCAATTTCACAAATCAAATCCTCCATGTTTATTCTCTTTCCGAGTTCCGCTTGAATTCCTTTTTTTTTGCTCACATGTTCATGTTCACTGAAATAAAACCAGTGTTGCCAAGAATCATGTAATGTGGGTGGTGTAAATAGATTTGGAGAAAGAATTAACACTCAGTTGTTTGTGGAATCAAATCCAGCTCAATATTTGCACCATCCTAACACACCAAACAATACATGACATTGACACAACATACCAGCTTGGACATTTTACACCTCATATACCTCCATCATAATGTAATTAAATGATGAAATAGTGCACAACAGGCTCCCCAAGTTTGTTTCGAGTACGTACTATGGTTATACCAAAAAGGATGACAGATGAATAAAACCATTCTTAGAAGAACAATGGGTGTAGATGGAAAGAAGAAGCCAAGTGTATGATTTGCACAGTGGAGGTTGTGTATCAGCCACCAGTGATGTGTTTAATACCGAGTATAAATAATAAGAATTAGTAAAAGACTTTTATATAAAAAAAATTAACAAGCAGAAAGAAACTAAAATGATAAAAGCTGCTTAGCTTCACTAAATTTAAAAGTTTATTTCTCAGGAATATTTCATGAAGAAAATAAATGAAGTACCCAGTAGTCCTTTTCCAACTCACCAATGCTGTGAAGTCACCAATAACCTATTTCAAAGCTGTTGACATCATTTTACAACTGTTCATTTTCCTGCTGCTTTTGTTCGGCTGCTTGTCCATTGCTTTTGTCAGGAGTGAAAATCTCAGACAAGCACAATCGGAGGCACGTTATGCTCTGACGGTAAAATTCAATGTAGTTTGAATGACAGTTTGGCCATATCCTTTCTTTGAAATCAAATTCAAGTTATAATGAGAGATGTTGTTTTCTCTTCCATATAGGGTCTAAAAATAAAGGGTGTAATTGTAGTTGTTTGGCCAAATTATGACACTTGTGGATAAACATTTTGTAAATTGCCATTAGAGGTGAGCAGGTGGAAAGGCAACAGGCTTTAGCCCCCACAATCTGCTATAATAACCCACCCATTTACTAACAACTCCCCATCATCCATGTCTTTGTGTGACTGGCGAGTTACAGTTCCAGCATTTGGTACGAGATGGACCACTTATGTTCTTATCTATATCAGAAACATTGTTTGTCTTTACATTTTGGATGATTTCTCCCCCTCCATCATCTGTCTATTTGAATTGTGTGTTAAAAAGCTGTTGTGCTTTGCACTTATGCTTATTTATGCCTTTTTAATTTTTACATTTCATGGTGTGTCCGCTTTTTATATTCTATATCTTGAATGGTGCCAGATACTTCTCTTTGTGTGCTTTTTGTGTGCTTACTGTGACAGAGATGAAAATTAATGAAGTTCTCTACCTACCAACTACCTACCTTACATTTGATGCATGAAGTGAAACAACCATATGATAAAAATAAAGACTGAAATATTTCTGAATCATATAATTTTAAACAACAGCAATCAGGTGTCATATTAAACATATTTGTAAACTATTTTAAATGCTATCCCACAGCCTGCAAATAACAATGTAAAAAGGGAAACACCTAACCTATCTATGTATAAAATAAAATAAAAAACCCAATCACCCACAAATAGCTCATGTGGAGAAAATCTCGTCTGTCCAAGTGTACGAAAGAAAACTAAAGGGTGGATCATTTTCTGTTGAATTTCTCATTAATTAACACCAAGAGCTCTTTATTTAGAGTGCTTGATTTTCATGGTCACTCCTCTGAAATGTGACACAGTTACAACAATTGCATAAACAAAGTAACACTCAGTCCTCAGCGAGAAAAAGCGTGTCATGTGACCCTGTGGTTTATTATCATCCCATTTGTTATGAGAGACCGCTGGGCTGAGATGATTAAGTCTTGCAGGACTTCTGATACACTGCTATTAATTTGTATTTAATACAACCTTAAAAAGACATGAAACATTAATTTTATGCGCCGACCACGATGTGAAAGATGGCCTGATTGGGCTTCTGGACCATGTATAGAGGTCGATCATATGAACCTTTCAAGGGAATTTAGCCTAATGTTAATGGTCTGTAAAACGCAACATTTACACCCCACAGATTAACATTTCACACATAATGTCAAAATAACTCAACAAATATTAGACTAAGTGAACAGTTTTCTCTGATGTCAGACTTCATATAGCCTTTTCATCTTCCCTGATGCCGGGTCATCTGCAACGTTTGACCCTTCTTTTATCCACATCTCTGCAAACTTCTGAGCAGTGAATGAAAAGGACAACATATTGATGTGCATGGAGTCGTTTGCGTACATCATGACCGCTGACAATTTGGTTAGGTTGAAAGTTAGTGCCAGCAACGTAGACTATAGGCTTATGGTAAGAAAACTCTGTCACTACCTGCCTGGTATTTCTGTTTCTTTTTTTTTAAAATTATTGATTGGGTTGTCCCCCCTGTAGGAGCTAAATGATGAATTGGTTCTCCTGGGAATAATTGGTGCTCAAGTATAAGTAGGAACCAATGTTGGCCAGGTTAGGTTTCTGCCTTGAAGCAAATCCTTTTTTGACTGCTGAACTCTGAATGTTTTGCTATTTGATGTTAACTATTGTTTAAGTTAGTGAGAAACTTAATGGAAATAAAACAGAGAAGTCAAGGATAAAATTGCCTGGAGGTGTAATGAGTGTCTGATTGAGTGATAAGGGTGAAACTTCAAATTGAAGGTGTTATGTATGATATGACTGGTTATGCCCCACAGGTAGGATGTGAACTGGAGAAGAAAAAAAATTCTGGATGAAGGTACAAAAAGTTAATCAGAGGATTCTAGAGAAAGAGAGACACATGGTTAGTGCAGATTTTAATGCAAATTTTGGGGAAGGTAATTGAGATGATGAAGAACCGATGGGTAAGTTTAGCATCCAGGAAAGCAACTTGAAGGGGCAGATTCTGGTAGCCTTTGCAAGGTGTTCACTAATTTCATAGTGAACACCTTCTTTTAGAAGAGGCAGGAACATTTGGTGACCTACAAGATCAGCAACCCCAAGAACAAGAAGGAGAATCAAGCATAAAGTGGCATGTCAGACTTTTGATTAAAATGAAGGGCATCAGCAAGTCAGGTGGAACATCTCAGTGGCTTAAAGCTTGGGTTCTCTACACCTCCAAGGAAAATATTCATTCAGCAGAGGTAGAGATGTAAAAACCAGGGGGGAGGATGATCCTGACATCAGTCATTTCCAGTCTTGGCCATTTGCTTTCAGTGACCTTTGCCTGAGACTTTGTGACATGACTCCTCTGTCTCAGACAGACAGTTTGGATTTCCCCACTCTGTAACATAAATCAGGCAACATGAAAACATTTTTCTGAAATCTGTTGCAAAAAATAATAATAATAATAAGAAAATCACAACTGACTCACAAACTCACATGCATCACGTATCTTTTATCCTTATGCTGGACACACTGGTGTTTTCCTTCCCTTAATGCTAACCAGAGAATCCACGATCCATTGTTATGTTAATCAGTGTGTATTTTCCAAATTACCTGTGTCTGCAGTTTTAAGCAATGAGATTAAATAAATGGATTCATTTCGAAATGATTGTGCCCTCTTGCAGTTACATTTTCTAAATGATTCATTTCTTCTTCATTAATCCATTTGTTAAGATTATCATTCAAAAGGGAGATGCAAGTAAGTTGAAGAAATTCTGTATTTATATTGGCTTGTATTAGGCACAAGAAAGTTCTTAGCAAAGCACTACAAGTTTGCCTCACATTAGAACATATGCACATGGGCATTGCTCTATCTTTCTGACTAGAAATCATGTGGTTGTCTTGCTAGAAAAATATATTTGATGTTACTCAAGGATGTTATGCAATGCAACGAAATACCATAGTATGAAAACATGATTTTTTTCATTTTCTTTTGCTGATATTCCTTCTGCACTGTGATCGTCATGGTGGTCTCCCTGCAAAATTGATAAGTCTCACAACAAAAAAAGCCATTCTCCCATTGTGACAATAATGATACCAATATATTAATTTACTCTGCTAATTAAACAGAAATAATATTTTTCTCTTAATTAGGATTTCTTGAAAAATTAGTAGAGTGTGGAGATTTTGGCGGGTAAACCAAACGCTGCTTTGAATGAAGGATGTTGGGGAGATAGTCATGTTTTCTCATTAGGCAAATGAATTCCATTCTGAGTGGAGAACACTGCAATTAACCCTACAGTCATTAATTTAGACTCTATGCTTCATGCATTACTTAATCCACATATACTGCAGTTAAACTGCAGCATTATAAAGTAGACATGTCAGGAATCTATGCTGGCACAGCTTCTTTACAATCCTCTACCGACCAGCAATGGTTCACATCTACATTTTATTAACCAAATTTAAGTCAATCAAATAGTTGTCAGTATGATAATAAACCAGCAATCTGTCAATACCCCTTTATAGTGCAGTACTGTCAGGGATAGAGCTGAGCCCAGTGGTAACAGAACATTCATCCGTTAATTGTCGAAATAGAAAAATTTAAGTTTAAAGTTAAAAAAAGTTATTTTATTGAAAAGACTCATGACAGCAACAAATGTTCCCTCTTTCATGACCTTTGTTATGACCCCATGGGTCATGTATTGTTATGTAAGTGTTGTGTTGCAGTGTCTCCTCTCTCTCCTTGGTTTGTGTGTGTGTGGGTTTTTTTTTAATGAGTGAATTAGGAGCAGGTGGTGTCCGCTCATTGGGTGGCTCGCCTGATTGCTGCCGCACAATTGGTCAGGGGGCGGGCCCCTGACCTATTTGAACAGCCCGCCGACTGCGCTCTGTCTCCTCTCCAGCCTTCCCACCGCCAGGAAAAGCCAGCTTGATAAACTGTTTTTGTGGTGTTAATGTGGCAATTCTGTGTTTGTAGTTTTTGGGTAGGCTGAAGCTGACCTTGTACATATTTGTAAAATAATATGTTGGACAATTTGAGCAGTTGGTAGGAGGGAGAAGCCGTTTTCTTTCAACCCTTTTCTCCTGTTTTAAGTTTAGATAGTCAGGATAGTACCTTGTTATTTATTTCCCTTTTTCTTTTGTTAGGAAGGTAGGGTTGATTTAGGATATTTTATGTTTGTTATGATGGCAACTGTTCTCCCTCTGAGAAAAATAAAACTGCTCTCTTTTTGTTGAACTTGGTTTACTGTTGTCGCTGGCCTTTTCTTGTGGTGAGAAGATGGGGGGAGCGCACAAGCGTGTTGTGTCCAAGGTTCCCCTAGACCGGGGGCATAACACCTTCTTACACATTTCAGTTCATAGAAAATTCAAGAATGGGATTAGCAAGTTAAGGGCTTCCTGCAAAATAACTTAATTTTATGCATATCTAAATAAAATCAATAAATATTCATTCTTCATTTTAAAAAATATTTCTTATTAGTGAAGGTAGAGAATATACGTTAAAATTTAAGAAGAAGAAGAGGAAGAAAAAGAAACTTTATTGTCATTGTACAATTTTGCAATCATACAACAAAATTGCAAGGTCAGACTGAGAGGTGGTCAGGCCGCTGCACCCCGAGCATGCTTGCCACTGTTGGCCAACATGACCTAAGGGGTCCTTACTTGCATGTTTTTCATGATGTTGGGGGGAAAATCTAGAAAAAAACCCATTCAGACACAGCAAGAACATGCAAACTTCACAGAAAGGCCATGTTGGAAATGCTTGGGTTTGAACCCATGACCTTCTTGCTGTGTGGCAAGAGTGCTAACCACCGTGCCACCACGTAAATAAATGTACACGTTACTAAGTAATTAAGAAATACTTTTTCAATGTTTTAGTATTACCATATTCATCGAAATCTGTGCAAAACCTTATCTTAAAATATAGCAACAATTACATGGTAGAAAAATTAATCAAATTAAGTTTTTTTAGCTGCTAACACTAAAAGAACAGAGTCAAGAAGGGAGTAAAACAGAATCAATAACTAAAACACGCAAAATGAAAATATCAACACGTCTTTGGCAGTACATGATAGATCTGTGTCCTACTTCTTGTACTGTAATAACACATTTTTTTTCCGATGGACTTTCACACTCAGTCTATGGAGCTATTCTACAGCTTTTCCTCAGACACTTTCAGCCACGGCTGAAACAGAGAATGACTAATTATTGTATAACTTGAAAATGTGTTTGCTGGCAAGCAATTAATCAAGATACTTATGAAACATAGTCCTGTGGTGCCTCCTAGTTAACATATTAAAGAACATATACATTTTTAATGTCTAATTATAAGAGAGATCTCAAATTAAATATTTATCACACTTAATGATCCTGGTAATAATTCTTATTTGGAGTTTGTGTGCCTCTGCTGTGTCATTTAATAACAACTATTTTATTAGATATGGCTTTTTAAAGCACATTGAAGTCATTTTTAACTAAATGATAGTTTAGACACTAAACAGTAAGAATGTTCCTTGTAACTGATCCTTTTCTGAAATTAGCAGCAGAACAAGTGAGTTGCAGTGAATTCTTTCATGCTAATAGTTCAGATGTAGAGGACTTGATGAATGTGTTTGAACTTCAAACAGTCAGTGAAGTTATTAATGTTTTAATACCTGCTAAACCTCAGACTGAGTTATAGTGATCTGTCCCCTTGTTTTTGTTCCCCATCACCTGCTGTCAGAATTTTCCCCCTCTATGAGGTTTACGAGATGGTTTTGGTCAAAGTTCAACATGTTATCGGATGAGAAAATGCATTATGGCCACATTATTATGGTTTTGGATTCAGGGTGTCTGAGCCTAAAGCATGAAATTTAGATTTATGGCGGCGAACAGACCAAAGCACTTGTTAAAGATAATGACATTCATCTTGAGCTTCACGCATTTCTCATTGGCTTCAACAGAAATGATAAAAACTATTGCCATCACTCCTCTTTGTATCTCATGCATCCAAATTAAGCCGTGTTAAAACAAGCTCTACCAGGCATCCGTGAATCAGTATGGTTTGATAATGATTATGCATCACTTCTCCGAGTTGAAATATGAAGAGGAGGAGGGAGAGGCTCGAATCGATACAAATAGCATTTTCTTCCCCTCTGTGCTGGAATGAGGATCTATTATGAAGAAATCATGATTTATGTCAACAGTATGAGGGGTGTCATTGAGCAAGGGATGGAAGCATGAGCCGATAATGAGAAATGTATGCCACTCGTTTACCCACCCAGCCCCCAGTTCACTCCTCTGTGACCAGAGGTGAAGCTCTTCACATTCTCTCCATCCCTGCTCCACTATGCTGGTTTTCTTAGACCACAACAACCTCATCCTGTCTCTTGGTTCCCCCTTCCTCTTTCACTCATGTCTTTTTTTCCTCCTATCAGATAATAGTCCCCTTTCCTTCTCTGTTCACGCTGCCCGTATATGTTGTCTACTCCATGTGATCTGTCAATGTGGAGACCAGTGCGGCTGCTCATGATGGATTCCAATGATCCAGCGCTTTAGGGAACACAGAGCGAGGCAGTCACCTTTAAGCTGTGGCTGAGCAATCTGTCTCTGTCACACATCCCTTACACTTGAATCCAGACAGTCAAGAGGATGAAGAGGGGATGAAGAGGAGGAGTGTACAGGAGAAGATGAAACATACCAGATTGCGATGAAAACAAAGAAAGAAGTGAGGAGGAGGAACACAGACTCATTTGTCCTTTCTTCTCATTTAAAATATCATGATATGAAATGATGTTAACATGATAACGTAGGTATTTGTACATACTAATACACTGGAATTTTTCTAATTCACAGCAGCAACTGAAAGCATGACATTGAGTGGACAGAGGCATTTGGTTCATATGAATCGGTGGACCTGACATCCATCGTAGATAGTGATTTCATTTTAACTTAATTGATATTGAGTTCTGCATTAATAAAACCTGGTATGAGCTTCATCCACTAAAAGAAATGTAGCGCATCAATGAGCAGTAACATTACAGCATTAACGTTAAACAATCTGGTGCAACCATTTTCTACAACATGTCACCAACAAACAGTATGTTAATCATTTTTCTGTGTCTAGAAATGACACCAAGTTTGCGTTGACCTGTGTCTGCATGCACTTTGAAATTTGCGCTTCATCAAATTGTTCTTCCTGCTCAGGTCCAAAGCAGGTCAGGTAAGTTGATGACTGTAAGACTCACTGTAAGTGTCAGAGATTGATTGTCCATCTGTCTTAGTCCCAAGATCGACCACCCAGCAACAGCCGAGATGGACCCACTGCCCCGCCCAGCCTTTTACTGATAGATATCAATAAGAATTAGCTGGCACAATCAATGAATGAATGGATGCCAGAATGAAAGCATTGTGGTAGAGCTAACATTGCTTGGGATTGTCGGATATAGCTGCACAGATTCAGCAGGTGTCTGTTGTGGATTTGCGGTGGGATCTTTTTTGCCGTGTGGGAACAGGAGGGCAAGAAGGCGCACAGAGTATAATTGACAGTGACAGATAGCAGTCAGATGTGATTAGTTCCAGCCAGGTAAGCAGTCCATCAGTGGCCTGACTGACAGAAGAGAACAGAGAAGTGCAAAGGCAGCAGTAAGAATCAGCTTGGACTGAGGAAGAAAGTGTCATGACAAATCCCATCTATCTCCCCAAAATAAATCAGTTAATTAAAAGTCTTAATTTTTTATCTTAAAAAATTCGGTACTGCATTTCTACCACTTAAAAAAAAAACTTCCACCCAGTGAGACCGCTCTACATGGCAGAAGCTAATTTTCTACAATTTTACCAGCCATATGACTCATATCTGGACCTCCTGTCTTTGAAATCATTAATCACTAATTTTCACAATGAATTATTTAATGAAAATTGCATCAGCTGATTGGGAAAACAGCTAGAACAAATCCAATTTACCATGCTGAGGTGCTTGAGTAAATAGAAATGTAAAGCTATTGATAAACAGAACTGTCTGTTGTAAATCTACTCATATAATGGTAACACAAAGTCAGCATTAGAGCAAGGTTGAATTCTGTCTTTTGAATAATAACAAAAATTCCCCAAAAATAGCTCTGTATTTTTCTTTTATTATTTTCTCATGCTAGTTGTATGAAATGTTATAAAATTGAACTACTGTACTCATTTTAGGATAAAGCGAATCAATTCAACTTTTTGAAGCACAAGTAGTAATTATAGTTAATACACTGTGAAGATTAGACTATCATGTAGACTTGTGTAGACCCAACAATAGCAGAGGCACTGATGCACAAATAGCTGACAAAATGCGTCTGCCAAGCAGGAACATGATCTAAATACTAATCAAACATCATTTACAGCTGGCTTTATTCGAGGCCCCTGAGAGACTGTCCCATCCCGCTTCTTCGCCATGGTAACCAGGGATTCATTTCAGAGGTGTCATGCTGCATTATCATCTCACCAGCTCATCCACTCTCCTCCGCCCTCTGGTTCGCTCGCTTTTGTCCCTTCTGTGTTCAGACCCTTCAGTCCAGAATCTGCTCAGCATTCTGGAAGGAAAACAATCTTCTATCATGTTCTTGTTCTCTGCACACACACACGCACACAAACACACACACACACAAACACACACACGCACGCACGCACACACACACACACACACACACACACACACACACACACACACACATAAATATGATGGCCTAAATAGCGTCCTATACAACGGACACTATTTTCAAATTATTAAAAGTCAGAAAAAAATCATAGGTGAGTAAAAATAGTCTAGTCTTAAATATCCATTCTTTAGCTGATGATTTAAAAATTATTGCTGGAATTTTGATGAGAAAGAAATTGAACCATGTACGTCAGACGGATTCAAAGAATACTTACTTTATCCATCTTATGTAAGTTCTTCACTGAGATATTGTAGGAAGTCAAAATTATGGTACAAAAGCAGTGGAATCACACTTAACTTATTACTCACCTTACAAAGTGTCTCTGCTTCACTCACACACAAGCGCAGCAACACACAACAATGACAGCAAAAGTGGAGTGTTTGTACTCTACCAGGCACTGGAGGCCAAACCGCCTGTAATTAAAGAACAACCTGCTCAAGACACTTGGCCACAGCAGGAACACACCAGTCATGTTTGTGGCCCCTCAAAAGAAAAAAAAAAAGTGTGAAAAGGTGCCTCAAAAAGCCCCTTATTTGCAGAGAACCCCCCCCCCGCCCAAAAAAAGGAAAAAAGGCAGGAAATATGGCCTTGTCTATCTACTGTTTGATGACTGGATTATTGTTTGTTAGTTTGAACACCTCCTGAGGGTTTCTGAAAAGAGAAGAAGAAAACAAGGCAGTTCCCCCACCCTGAGTCTTGGATCGCCTTCCAATATCTCAGCAAACACCATGATGTTCGTTGCGAGATCTGAACTTGTTTTCATCATCATCAGTCATCCCTCTATCTGGCATTCTGCACACCCACTGATTCTCACTTTCATCCTCGCATTTCTTTCTATGCTCAGTTTTCTGCATACACCCCTCACCTTCCACCTACACCTTTCCTCTGTGCTTCAGGAGTATCATTTGAAGCAGACTCGATAACTGAGTAACAGATTCCCAGCGTTGAATAATTCTGTTCTTGAGGTTTCCACATGGGCAGTCCTGTCCGACTTCTCCTTTATTCTTTATTCATCCTCACAGTCATTTAGCTTCCCTCTAAATCCATCCATCCTTTGAAAACCCCCTTCAACTTGAAACCTTTACTCATCAAGTGACATGTCTTTGGAAGTTTATAAATTTTGCATGTAAAAATATCCAAATGGTCCAAAAGTCTCTCTATCTATAAATGCATAAAATTTTATTCAACAAGATCAAATTAACCTCTGATGTTATTTGTTTCATTTAGTCTCCTTCTCATATATTGTTTCTTGACAAAATAAAATGCTATTCAATGCAAAATTCACATAAATGCAAGACATGCATATATATTTCCCATTGATTGAACTCAGCCATCCCAGCAGGAGTTTAGACACCAGATATGGAAGCTCACTCAAGCACTTCATTGTTTACATGAGCCTCGCTGATCCAAGGGCATTAAGGAAGCCCTGACCCCCTACACATCCTGGAGAGTGAGATTTGGCATAATGCCACACCAGAGACGTACTGGGGGTCCACTCTTTGTTTTGTGGAAAATGGCTTCCTGAGGCAGCACTTTGTAATGACAACAAAGACAGCGAGCCATGTCTGCATTATGTCACATGGCCGCCTGCCTCATCACTCGCTCCTTGGAGAGTCGAACAAAATCAGTCTGGTAGTAGACAGGAGGCCATGAAAACAGCAAAGAAGTACAAGTAATTAACTCATTATTCTCACCAATGAGAATTGGTTGCAGCAAATTGAGCAAACTCTTTGCAATTCCTAAATACAACTATATTTATGATTACATAATGATGTAAGAAGAAAAAAGGTAACGGTAAGTATTAGCTGCAGTGATAATTGTTGCTTAAGATAAGCCAACAGAGTAAACTGAACAGCACAGGTGCCTTATTTTTTCTTCTCAGCTGTGAGCAAAGGTCATGTGTGCGATAGTGGCAAATAACCCCAGCACAAGCCTTTGTTTTTCCTACAGCTGGTCTTTCCTGAAAGCAAAGGCAGCTTCAGCACTGTCCAGATCCCTTTAACACTTTGGTATTTTTCCTCCTGTCCTATTGAGATATTTTAATCACTTTTAAAGATCCATACTTTACTGGGGCACTGTAGAGAGGTCTGTTGATTTTTACACAAAATGTAAAAAAAAAAAAAAAAAAGGGTGCCAGATGCAAGACAGAGCCAGAAAGAAATGAAAAACTACAAAGTATGAATAAAATTTCTCTCTGATCAGTCTGTTAAATGAAGAGCCCAGAGGAATACCCCAATTCTAGCACAATTATCCGACTATAGTTCTCCTGCATCAACCCGTGTATTTTACTTGGCATACAGCGCTGCTAAATTTCATTATCTGCTGTAATTCAATGCATACTTTACAGTAGAACTCTCTGAATGGGTCATTATATTAAACTATCCTTCATAATAGGTATCCCTCGGCCTGCGTACGCCCTGGGGCTGCTGACACAGACAGGGGGGTCTAATGGTCGGCTGTATTAGTGGGTTAATTGCCGTGTCCGCTGGGTTGTGGGTGGAGCGTTTTATTTAAAATGTGAACCAAACTGTCCTGTAAATGCTCCAATCAAGCGAGTGTATGGTGGTCCTCATGATGCAGAATGAACCTGCTGACCAACTAGTAGTAGACTGCCCCCTATTGGTAAAACTATGGAACTAACCCTTTTAATTTTTTTTGTGCCATCGGATTTGACAGATTTTACATTTTAACTGAAGGTGTGTACAGGCTGAACATATCACCTAGCTTACATTTTTATTTCTGGCTTCTCAATATCTTAAAAAAAATCTGTGCTTCTTTACACAAAGAAAACGTTTATTTAACGAGGTGAAAAATGCATGATGCATAACAGAATAAAAATTATTCATGTACAATCTCTTTTAATTTTATTTAGAGCTGTTGATTTTGCAAAAAGAAATGTTTCCACTTACTGTTTCTACATTATTTACTGATGATGATCTAATCCTATTGTTGTATCCTTGTACTTTGGCTTTTGTGTACATTCAATGTAAAAAATACACACTCATTTCATTTAATGCCATTAAATTACATTCATGCATTAAGTTCGTTAATAAGATTTATAAATCAATCAGTTCTTGAAATTCAAACAAAAGTGCATGCAGTATTGTCAAACTCAGTTCCAAACAATAAATATTTTCCTTTTTCCTTTTTTAATTCATCAAATCAATGTATTTTTACTGACCTTACTGATTGATGGCAGACATTGATGTAGTCTGTCAGTGGAGTCAATGAAAAAGCTGACACATTAGCAGTAGATACTCAGCTCTGGTCGTATCTTTCAACTTACACTGCACAGGAAATTTACATTTTAATGGTTTGAACTGCCTCCCCCCTCCCCCCAAAAGAAAAGGGAAAAAAACAACAAAAAACCTACCACCCAAAATGAAAGTGAAAGCTCAGCTGAAATCTCGGCTGGCTGCCCCCAGCAGCTCCCACACGCGTACAAACCAAAACGGACGCCTTGACAAGTTCATAAGAACACTTCAGATAATGAATCAGTGCTCGAGAAATGTATCATTAATGCAAATCAAAACACAGGTCAGTTACATTTATTGTGTTATTTACATTTACCTAACATGACGGGATTAAATTATCACATTTATCATTTAAATAGTAAAATGCAATTCAGGTTTATCACCTCAGGCGTCAGTTGATTACCCTTTGTGTATTTACACTATTAACTATTTTATCAACATTAAGTGGAACTAAGGCAAAATCCTAACGTGTAATGTAAGCCCTCAAGTTCTAAAATGCAATCAAAATTTGAGAAAAATCATTAATTTGTTAGCAAATATGATCTGGATTGACATCCTGATAAACAGGATACATTTCAAGAAGACTCAGAAACAATCTGTACTTGGCCTCATTCTCCATACATGTTGTCTTGATGCCATCTAGTGAAGAACAAGTGTATCATAAATCGAATTTGGTGCCTCCTCCAGTATATTTCATACACTATTTACTGTGTGTTAAAACTATCTTGGATATTATTTGTTTGAGGAACTCATTATGTTTGTGTAGTTTATCCTGCTTTATTGCCAAATTAACTCAAGGTGAATCATATTAAGTGTTCTAGATCAATCCAATCTGCTTCCTGTTCAGAGGATAGAAATCAATGGTGTTAGATGAACAGGATTTCTAAAAGACCGTTTTGCATACAAAACTTTTTGACTTGTCGTAATGGAGAAACTATAGTTCTTTTGATTCAAGTGTTCCTGTGAGCCTTTCTGGACAATTTACCCCAGAAAGTGAAGAAGCAAAATGTAAACTCCATCATTTGACACTGAACGTAAATAAATGTGAAATTCTGTAGATCTGATCCAGAGCTACACAATTATTAACCAGCACACATCTGAGATGTGGTTTGTATCTATGATCAGCCATAAATGACTTTCAACACTCATTAAAGAGTCAATGACGGTATGTTAAACAACAATTTATTTTATTATCATCCAGAATATTACAGATACTTGAGATTTGGTTTCTTGGGTGCGGTTCCACCAGCTGTGATGCTGAAAGACAGATTCCTTACAGTATAAATATGCACAAAAGATATGAGGTCTAACCACAGATTTAACTCGAGCAGGTACACCACAACAATGTGACCCAAAGTGAAAACCCATCTATTGCACTGGGGATCAATCTGACGTTTGAATGCGTCAAATGTTAAGTTGGCGGAATCATGTGGTTACTGTATGTTGTAACTGAAGTTGAGCGGATGTTGAGGTGCAACCACATTTTGCAAAATGCGCAAATAAACAAAACGCTACTTAATTTTTGAGGCAGACTTTACAGTGTAGTTTGAGTTGCGCATAGCTGATGAATCCAATATGAAATCAGATATCTGAGAAATTGTCTTAGGCTATGTGCAGTTGGAAAGAAAATCCCGCTTCATTTGCTTGTGTCATCAGGAGAAGCTCTGTGATGGAAAAGACTACACAGATATACTGCAGTGCTATGGGAATGGTATGCCTGTAAATATAAAATAACAGGTAAATAAATGGTTTAGATTTACAAATATTCCCACGTGTGGTTTCTCAGATCATAGATAGCCAGTCGTGAGGCACTGTTATAGGGCAGGCAGTTAATTTACAAATAGCACATTCAAACACAAAAAGAAAAATGACGGGAAATTTCCAAACTGTTCGGTGAAAAGAAAAATTGTATCTGACAAATCTTAACAATCAAAGCATCATTTCCTTCCATCTCTAACAGTGACTGACCTGCAAAAAGTACTCAAAAACATATTTCACCAACGGCCATTAGCAATTTTCTTTATAAAAATATCACCATGGTGATCCACAGATTCACAGATTTGACCGTGGCTACAGAAAGAAAATATATATTTACAGTATTTTAAGGGAAAATGGAAAGAAATCATTCATCAACATAAATGAAGGAGGAAAAGACGAGCAGTGCAGAAAGGGTCCCGAAAGGCAAAGCTTGCAATTCTTGCTTAAAGGTCTCTAAATGGACACCTCTTAATGTTTTTCATTTGTCCTGTAAAGACCAGACAAATACATCAGTTAAAAATGGAAGAACAACCACAGATTAAAGAATTTGTAAATCATTTTAAGGAAGTCTTTATTGACATACAAATAGAAATGGAAACTCATAACAACAGAAATTATGCTTTGTATTGGTTTTCACAGATCTTGGTAAAGAGTTCTGTGTACATATATTTTGGTAAGAAAGTGAAAAATGAGAAAAAAGATTATGATGGACTTGTTAATTTACTCTGAATAGTGAATTATGGCTATTATAATTTATTAAAAGAGCCATCATTAAATTTTTAAAAACAAAATTATTGCACATGAATTTAGAACTGCTAGACAACAGCTGTATTACCATTAATGTTCTTATTTCAAATTATTCCACATCTTTTTGACTTTAATTTGTCTTTAGACAACTATTATTATTTCATCAATACTTCATGAGAAAAATGAAATGACCGACATGGTTTATATACTGAATACACTACCAACAACGCGACCATAGCTGAACAATACTGCATTTTTGTTATACAGAAATATCTTTTGTACATTTATACATCAACTATAGATGGATTGAATGATTGTGTTAAGATATAGCTCAGGGGTTTTAGAAAAGTATGTTTACAAAGCTAAGATTGAAAAGGCTTGAGTGAATTTATAACAGTGTAGCAGGACAGAAAACATAGTTAAACCTCTCTGGAAAAAGCATCAAGTGTCAGTGAGCCCTATATACATCGCAACTTCAGGAGATCTCACCTCATAGTTCTTCAATTCAGCCAAGGTGCAGAGACTGACAGGATTTAGTATCTACAGTGAGATTGCCAGTGCTGGGGGAAGGAAGAAAGGACGAAATGGCTCCAGTCACAATTAAGAGTAGTATATGACAACGGCATTGAAAAAAAAAATTACTTAGATCTTCAAATTGATATGACAAACTATGGCCACGTGATGAAATGAGTCACTGGTACAACAAAAGTCATTGAGAAATTTTGTCATAGTAAAGTCATGATGATCAATCAATCCTTTAGGAAAATGAATGAAGAAATGATGGAAAAGGTCCTTTCTTTATGTTCTTACTAGCAGCAGCATCTGCTGTTTTCTCGCGATGCAGGGAAGTGAGATGAAGTGGTAGGACGCCCTCTGCTGGTGAAACATGCGATGACAACGAGTTTGACAGCCAGATGGGAAGGGATCACGACAGCACGCTGGTGTTCTGTGATTCCACGTCTCGCATGCTCATGACATCTGTACTTACTCCGCTCTCATATACCGGGTTGTCGAAGGCTGACTCTTCTGTCATGTTGTCGTACGGCGGTGAGGATGTCGGCGTTCTGATTGACTTCCCTTGGAATCTAAGTAAAGAGCAGAAAAACAGGGAAACAGGATGTAAAGACTCGTTTGATCATAATTGCAGATGAGCTGAAAGGTATCGTTTACTTTGCAAAGAAGATGTAAATCCCGAGGAAAATCATCAAGATGATCGCAGTTGGAATAAAAACTGCAAGGACAATGTTGGTTTCTTCCATGCTATAATCCATATTTACAACTAGAAGAAACAAAACACACAAAAATGAGTTATTCCTGTGAAACATTCACAAGAGAAAAATATCAATATACTGATTTTGCAGTGTTTTAAGACATGCCTCACCATCTAGCCTGCGCTCATTCACAGATGGGGTTGAGGATGCTACGAAGACATAACAGTAGTTTAGTGAGGACTTCAAACAGAGTTGTGTGAGCACACTTTGCATTACACTTGCAGAAAAACAGCACAAAGGATTGAAATCACCGAAACATCTACTCTGTGTTTGTCTGCGTTGAGAGTTTCAAAACGAGAACTGTAAAGACTGAAAAGGTTCACTTCAGTGTGTTTGTATGGTTTACCTCTACATGCAGGAGGGGTCCCGTTCCACTGTGACGGGTGTCCAGGGATACAGTAAATGGAGGCCGCGCCCTGCAGCTCATAGCCTGAGTGGCATGAGAAGGTCAGCGTCTCTCCTGCTTGGTAAAAGGCCTTTTCAGAGCTTTGAACACTGGTGGAGGCTGCACCAGGATTCCTGCAGGGTTCGTACTTCTCAGCTGAGAGGAGAGGGTTAAAAATAGATATTTTATACAAAATTTTTTATATATAATCCATATTATTCAGCTTTCACTCTTTCTAGTGTTGACATCACTACGGTAAAAGTCAAAGTGTCCCTGGTACATTGTTTTTCATGACTTCTGCGACTTACGGACACATTTTGGAAGTCTCTCGTTCCACTTGGGTGTGGCTGAATCTCGGTTGTAGCAGGTGAGGAGGCTATTGCCAGACAGGACGTAGCCTTTATTGCAGATGAACTGAACGGTTGATCCGACGCTGAAGCGAGTGCCTGTCAGCACCTTACGGCTGTGCTCCACTTTACCGGGGTCCTGACATGTCTTGACTGGTGCACAAAAGCGAAAGATGGAAGATGATTATTTATCATTATCAACAGTGGTACAGTGGGTGAATATGTCTTAAAAAATAATTGTTATTTTGATAAATACATATAACAACAAGTATTTTATGTACAGAAAATTAATTGCACAGTTACAAAAATGTAGACGCTTCAATAAAGTATCAAAATGAAGATGGCAGGAGTAGAGTCGTCTTTTTCAGCCCATGTCTTTCCTCCTTGTCAAATCCTGGCATTCGCACTACTCAGATTGTAACTGATATCCCATGAAATGTTCAGACGTGTTATGATAGCAGAAGCCAAACTGGCCTTAGTCACCCGTCTCAGACGGAACACTTCAGTTTGGGTTTGCTTTTTGTTTTTTTGAGTTGTGAATTTGTCATCTTCAGCCAACCTGGACCAGTCACATCACATGTCTCAAGTTATCCAATTTTTCTGTTGGTTTACCAAATGTGCAGGTCAAGTGCTCCCCCAGGCCTTTAAATACACTTCATTTCATCCTCTGCATGTAATCGTGGTCAGTGGTAAAATCAATTCAACCAGTGAAAAGGTCTAAAAGGCTTTGATGCAGCAGAAATTTTGTCTTTAACGACGCATGTTGTGAGTAAATATTACTTTGATGCTGTTCCGTCCATCTAGTGGATTCATTACATTGGCAGAGTAAACTGAAAAAGATCCAAACTGAAGCATGAGTATTTATCAAGTGAGGTCATCATCGTTCCACTTGGCCATATAAGAAAAAACCCCAAAACATTTCATCGTACCTTCCTCGCATCTTGGTATATCACCGCTCCAAGTGAGATCCCACTGACACATGACGATCTCTGAGCCCACCAGCTCAAAGCCAGGGTAGCACTGGTAGGTGATGACGGTGCCGTGGATGAGGTCGGGGTGAGACGTACTCTTCCAGCCATTGGAGATCTCAGGCAGCTCAGAACAGGTGTCATTTCTTGGCACCTCTGGTGGCAGATGATAGAAGACAGAGCAGGAAATGAGAAAGTTCTAATGTATTTGTGAGGAAAGTTGAAGTAGGGGATAGATTCTACATCTGCCTGTATAAGGAATTTTCATTCTTTATGGGATCAAGTTTCTAAAGGGACAGATGACAAGGCTGTTCAAGTTAATCATTATTACATGACACTATTATCCAACATTAAAATGCAGCATCTTCCTTTGTAGGGAATAAACACAAGTATAAAAGTGTCTATTCTGTGATCCCTAAGCAGCAGCAGTCTGGAGGAAGAATGTAAATAGAGGCTTGTGATGTTTACTGGAAGGAGAGCAGCATGTGGTTTGGCAACAGTCAATATATGGTTCCCAAACTGCAACGTGCATGGGCAAGAACACAAAGCACTGGGTAAAATCAACTGATGCGTAGCCTGTGAAGTGCACCCCATTATTGTGTGTCTGTGTTTGTTATCAAATCCTGTGCACCTGAGATAAGCCAGAAGACAGACAGAGGCACAGCTAGAGAAAGAGGGAAAGAGACAGAGGAATAAATAGACATTTTTTCCCTAATTGGTAACCTGCTGGGTTCCAGTAAGAGCTCCATTTTATATTCTGTGCTTGTTACCATCTTTCTTGACTGTCTTGCCTTGAGAATTTCAGCATTAAAACTTTAGAATTTAACCTGAGAATAACATGCATTGCTAATTTAACCACATGAGGCCTTACCAAAGAAGTGGACCACAAAGCCGTTGTTGTAGCCATAGATATTTGTGGCAGGATCTGACTGAAACTGAATGGTAACATCAGCCATGGAGGTGTAGAGCTTGAAGTGCGTTCGTGTGCCGCTGTATTGCCCCAGGATGTTCGCTGTCAGATCATCACCATCGTAGAAGGTCAGCAGATCATTTTTGCCAACATGGAGACTAAAATACACAAAAAACATATTTACATGTCTTCCTGACATTGTCAGCGATTACATGGTGCACAATAGAAAATATCCCACATTTGTGGTCGTGTGCTGTTTGTGCAATTTTCCATCTGCTTGATGAAATAATTTGATTATAACAACTCAGCAAAGCTTGAGGAATATTGATTTTGTTTATATTGGATGGAACTGATCTGAAATAAACACTAAATAATGCATGACCCCCCCCCCCCAACCACACACACTGCTAGGGTCTATATTTGGAAATTCATAAGCATAATATAAAGACATCCTTCACAGCAATGTACAGTATCATCGCAAAAAAGGCGAAATACACAGCAAGCAGTAATTCAGAAAACTGATGAATAAAAAGATCCAAAGGCCACTGATTAATAATTTTCTATGAAAGAATCTAAACATCTAAATGTTGCCCAGAACCCTTTGATACACAATTAAATATGAGGCAGCTGATACACTGCACAGAGCACTCTCTTGCTGTCAGTGATTACCTTGAGAATGTATTAACCTTTTCCGTTTGTAGATTCTTACGTCCTTGCCCCCTTTATAGACCATCGTAAAGCTTGACATTTATTCAGGCAAAATGTCAGGGGAAACCGGCTGCGTTTTTTTAATTTTTTATTTTTTTTTACAGTATGCGCCTTAAGCAAAAGTGTGTCCAAATAGCAGTACAGATTGGCTGGATCATTATTTTTCAGGTGATGTTCACAAACTCTGCTGAACAGAAGTTAATGTCAATAAGAACCTAACACTGTGTCTCATGCAGGCCAGCTTTCAGGAAACGGATGATAATAATAAAGCCTAAAACTAAATTCCTGTGCCCATGAGAAATGTACGTATGTCTCTGTGATCTTATCCAGGCTAGTCCAGGTTAGCTGCTTCATCAGTTCATTCATCCTAGGCCTTAAACCTGTATTTGGTTGCCTGGGTAGAAGGGAGTACATTAAAATGTACATATCTTAACTGCAGTAAACTTAAAAGGGTTTGTTTAACCTTCGGTTTATTAGTTAATGCAATAATCCCAACATCTTTCAAATCATCTGTCATGCTCAATGGTTTGCAATCATTCTGCAGACAAATTGTAGTACTGTGACTTGTTAACATGACTTTTTTCCCGTATCCTCCCCATCTGGGTCGTTTAGAGCTGGAGGCAATCCCGGTTGACGCTGCGGGAGAGGCAGGTAATCCCTGGATTAGATGCACGTTCATCACAGGGAATACACATGGAGACAGTCACCATTTCACCTTTATTGCCCTGAGGAAACTCAACAAAACCATCTAAATACACAATCCACACATTTAGGAGTCGTGATTATCTGTGACTGACAGAGCTGCTTCTTGATGTGAGGAAGCAAGTGACCTGAGTCTTACCTCTCTTCTACCTCTTAGGTACAACCTCCGCCATAGAATTGCCTCATCACTTCAGAGTAGTAAACAAGCAGTGGTTAAAATCAGTGAAATGTACACTCTTGAGCTTTATTCATCCAGATTGGAGTCCTCCCTGTTTAAACTGACTGTCAGCATTCACTCATTTTTACATTCAGCCTACAGGGTGTGGACCGCTTCACCACCACCTTCGAGGGTACAATTTAAGAAAACAACACAAATGATTGGATTCCTCTGTCGTCTTGTATAAAATGCCATTGGTGACATTTGAACACACCTGAATTCCAGGTCCTGTTAATGGTGACAAATAACAGATTCAAGCTGCATTAGTTTGTGTGAAACAGCTGGACAGCTCTGGGGACAATTTGTGTCTCAATGTCCTGTAATGATCGGCGACTTTGTACAGAATTGACGCGAATTGCAATGCCATTTTTCCATGACAAATCACAGTGAGAACTCTAATAAAAAGTGAACATGAACAAAGGAAACCAATTGAATAAACCATGACAAGTCTTTGCACCAATCAGTGTACAGCATTTCACTTTATCTCCTCTCCAAGGTGTTTCTGCATTCACAGGAAGGATTGTCTGTCACTCAGCCATCTTGCCATGTGATTATCTCCAATGTCCACATTACATTGAATTACTTTTGCCCCTTTGCGTACTTTTTACACAGGATTAGCCACCACAGAGATGAGGGACTTCACTTTTCACTGCCTTTACTGTAGTGCATTTGACATTGGTTTTCCTATCAATGGCAATACCTATGATCTTTATTTTATTTCTCTAATCTGGTATGATGACAATATTTAACAGCATGTTTTTTCACCTCTATTCTTTCATGATAACTGTATATTTCAAAATTGTTTTTGCACTTGATAGGAATACCTGCTTATCTTTAAAAAGTCAGAGTAGTTTAAGATTGAGCATTTGCTTCCCTTTGTTTCATCTTCATCGTGGAGAGAATTCAAATGTCTCTACAATTTCTGCTGAGGTCTTTGGTTCTTTTACATTGTGTGAAAAATATGCCTGCAACATCAACAATAAATGCTGCTTGCTGTTTTCGACGTGAGACATTTAACTAATATACTCTTCAAAATCAGCTTTATAAGATGGAGCTTCTTTTCCGGAAAGAAAATTAGTTGATGGGATTTCACCACCAACAACAATCATTTTGATTTATCGTCAACAGCATCAGCAATTTCAGACTGTCGCTGTATGTCTCTTCCTAATAGTCTCCCCTGTCACCGTAACTCATGAGGAATGCTGCTTTTGACCATGCTTTTTTGAATTGTTATCTCTTCATTCTTTGCATGCAGAGGCTAAGGTGTTCTCGAAATCCTGGAGACAAGATAGAACACTGAACCTGCCGTGTCAACGGTCTAGCCTCACTGCAGGTCGCTCAGCTGCCTGCTCTGCAGTAACCTGGCAATCAGTTCACCCAAATGTCATCCCTCCAGACTCATTTAATGGCTTCTCCTCCTGTCAGGAAAGCTGTCACTCCCTGACCTGACACAAACTATGACCGATCTCCTTGAAATGCCCTCATTCTGTCTTCATTGCTTCCCTTCCCTTCGTTATTTTACTCTATTTTTGACATAAAATGACTGTTTATCAAGTCATCCGAAGGGTTATAATTTTTACTGATGCAAAATTTTATTTTATTGTTGTACCCAATGAGAAAACTCTATTTGCTAAGACTTTAGATTTGTCACTCAGTATGATGTATGACGTTAGAAGAGTGAGAAAAAATTGCAGACAATCACAATAAATATACTGTAGGCAAAAGTCAACAATCAACCTAAAATATTCACTAGCTGAACTATTCTGTCTAATCCAGTCTGTAATTGAACAGAACCTCAAAAATTAAGATGAAATGAACCACAAACCTAAAGCCAGAAATGAGATTGGCTTTAAAGTAACATGGTAAAGAATATAAATGAACAGCCAAAATGGTTTCAAAAAGCTCAATGCTTATTTCGAACTGACTTATTTGATTATATATTATCTCCTCTACCAATGTGGCTTAGGTCTGTTTGAAAAAGAGGCTCAGAGAATTTCTGAAAGCTCCTCTGCATACCGATGGCACCGGCTTCATCCTGCAGATGAAGGGATGGCAGTCACGTTCTTTTAAAACCCTCTAGGCATTTTGTCACCTTCAGTGACCTGTCAAGGAAAGTTTAAGGAGCCCAGAGAATTTTTAACAGAATAGCTGACCTTTTGAATGTGAACTTTTTTTTTCTCTCTCTCTCTCTCTCTCTCAAATAAAAAGTACATGATTGAGTTCTCAAGCGCCAGCTTAACCCCAGCACAAGAGGACCTGCAGATTATGTATAGTTCTCAAAATGACCACTAGAGGGCTTCATTATCAAAGTAAGTCCAGTGTTTCCTGAGAGTAAATTGATGCTGACATAATTACTACTGTAAAACAGATTTTCTCAGAGTGTTGACAAATAAAGGACTTTTTTCCCCTAACATCTACATGTTAACCATCTATCTTGTTCTATTCCACAGGTGCAGATATCAGCTGTTACCTCTTCTTTCCTGCACTTGCTCAAACCATGCTCTATGATAATTAGCAAAGAGCCAACCCTCCTGTTTGGCCTAAATTAATTAATCAGTCCTCATTATGCACACTGCTTTCTGTAATTGCCAGCACAGGCACAGCGATGAATGATAATACAGAAAACATTGTCATTAATGTGAGTAAGTGTGTGCCCACCTTATAATGAGACAGCTCTCATCAACAAAGCCTTTTGTCACCATGACATGCAAAACACGTGCACACAAACACACTTTCACTCTAATTATATGTTGACCGAGCCTTTCAGAATGCCACTCTCAGAGTGAACAGGCCAGACATGAGGGTAATGATGGGGTTTGGAGGGATCAGATGAGATGTGTGTTTTTACTACCATCAAGACCACTCGTTTCGAGAATTCAGAACTGGCCACAGCACCATTGACTTACGGGACTGGGGTCATGTTGGTTAAAACATTCTTAATGCTGGTGGAATTTATTCTACACATATTTCTGAATGAACATTAGTTTTACTCAAACGTCCACCTCTTCATTGGGTAAAAAATGTGAGGGCATTATGGTCGACCTCAAACATCAGCCCTTAGTGAGTGAGACGTAGTGCGATATAAACTCCAGTGCGCTATTCAGACTGTATATATTATTGGTATCCTCTAATGCTGTTATTCGCTTTTTGATCTGTAGATCATGTGTGAGTTATGGCTCTTCTCAGTGGTGTAAGCCTGAGATATAAGGTTTAAAGGCATTAAGTGCAAAGATTCTGCAGCGGAAAACAAAATTGAGCTCCGCAGAAACACTTAGATGAATGTTCTGTTGACTGTGAAGGGATTCCTGGAGATCATTTCAGCAGCTTAATTTTAGGTAATCATGTAATTCAGAATCAAATGAACACAGGGGCTCAATGCATACATTTTGTTATTAAAATCTGGATCAAATAGGATATGATTAATTTATTTGGTTGATTTGCATATAAATATCATTTTTTACAGCTAATATTTTTTGTTATTGTTATTTTTTTCTCCGCCAGAGAGGGTTGGAGGGGATTCTGTTGTAATGTCTTTGTCTGTTTGTAGGGGTGGATCAAGTTTTGGGAACAGTGGAGTTGGAGAAGGCCAGAGCTGTTCTGTCTTCTGGATTTACATGTAACATGTGGTGTTTCACTCACAAGACCTACAATAACTGCAATGAAAAAATTACCAAAATGCAAAAACTAGATTTTTAAAAAAATTCTTGGTCAATGCTGCTTTTAATTTTTACAAAGGAACAAGGAAACCAAAATAACTAGATCATGCCATGACAAAATTGTGACCACAATTTTTTTTAGCAGCATATGCACAAATATGTCATGGGTCACACAGAAAGACCGCCTATTAACTGATGCTGTGAGGTGGAGAACTTAATTTTGTGCCAACAGCCTCATTTAGAAACCCGAAGAGATGATGCGAGGAGGTCTCAGGAGACGGACGATATCTTGAGCAGGAGTAATTAACGCAGCCAGAAAATGTATAAATGAACAACAAAAATGTCAACAATGTGATATGGAGGCAGCTCTGTCAGTCCTTCGAGGCCACAGGAGAGCACAACATCTCTTTAAATTTGATTTTTCAGACAGAGACAACCCAGCCTCATTAGAGAAAATACAGTGAATAGTTAAATTGAGCTATATGAATGCTGAGAGAATCCATCTAATGACAAAAGATTCTTTCAAAAACTATTCCAGGAGCTTTAAATTGATTCTTCTGGATCGAGTTCTGCTTCAACTTTAAGTAATTCATAGAAACATCTGCCCCCCACACCCCCACCCCTCAGCCTGGTATCATTACACCTGGTGCTGACATTGGGGTCTTGGGGGACTGGATCACAAGCAGTCAGCTCTAAATATACTGTAATTGTGAATAATTCTAACAAAAGTTAAAGACATATTTGTGTCAGTGTGAATCTATGGACATGGCTCCCACTAAAGTTCCAGAACAGGGAACGTGGCTCTTTGTAGTGAGCATGTAAAAGAACATAAAAATGCATGAACTGAAGGGTGCCAACGCCTGTATATATAAATGACCACTGTGCCCAATAGCCAGTAGCCTCTGTTTGAGATTTGTCAGTAACTATATTTTTCTCCAACTGCAGGCAGTATTCCCACTGGTTTAATTTGAACATCACTGCACCCTCTTGTGTGCAAGTGCTTCAGGCGCTAACGCAAATCAATTATGCTGCTACTTTCTCAGCTTTCTACTGGAATTCATGTTCATGGAATATTGTAAGATTCACTCAAATGAGGCAAACAGGTGAATCCGTAGAAGATAAGCAGACAAAGATTCAGATGCACGTACTCCGGCTGTTGTGTTTCTAAGAGAAATGACTAAGTGTAACATGAAGAAAACGGAGCGATGTGATCAATTACACTTCATTTACGAGCTCTGTCTCTGAGCATAGTGTAGAGTGTGTGCAGGTGTTGACATGCACGTTAAGAGTAATGCATGGAACTGAAAGAGTTTAGTGTGTGTGTGTGTGTGTGTGTGTGTGTGTGTGTGTGTGTGTGTGTGTGTGTGTGTGTGTGTGTGTGTGTGTGTGTGTGTGTGTGTGATGATGACATCGGTGTGCATGTGTGTTGAATTACAGTTGGGAAGGCTGGATAAGTGGCTCATAGTGGTGCACTGCCAGAGCATATTCATTTCAAAGCCAACTCTGAGACACACACCAGGGAAGTGGAAGCAGCGAGGCTTACTGGCTAATCTGGTCAGAGAGCGAGCTGGAAGCAACACAGAATTCTTAATGTTGTAGATGAGAAAAAAAAAATCTAATTAGCGACTGCAGCCACAGTAACACTTCCCTGTGTGTGCCATGGTGAGCTCACGAGAGCGAGAGAATTGATAAGAAAAAAAAACTATGTTTGGTGTCTGGAGATGAATTGTTTACAATGTCAAGGTCGATCTGATTTCTCTCTATGATTTTTTTCAGCCTCAGACCTGATGGCCGATTCTTACACTTGGATATCGAGCATGATCCTCTTGTCCTCTTCCACGTGAATGCCCCAGATGCAGTCCTGCCCTTTGTCGTAGGCCTCAGGCCAATTAGGAGACAACACCACGCCAGCGGAGTCCGTGATCTCCCCACTGCACACGGCTGCAGTGGAACGAAACAGAGAAACAAACATGCATTTAAATACTGTATATTCTCACTCACAATCAATTTAACACAAAAGTTTTTTAAAAAGCGCAATTTGTATTTTCAGGTAACATGTAAGACACTTTGGGTTATGCGTCTTATTGCTAATACGTTATGTGATTTGGTGGAAAAAAAACAGACAGATGAAATCGAGTTTGCAGGCCCCTGGTGAACCTTGTAAAACTGCATACTACCGCCAAACCACTTGGTGACCGTGACTCACAGGAGCAGAAATTAAATTCCATCATACCAAGCTTTACTGAGACATTTTCAATTTCACTGTGTGGCGGAATGACCACACAGGCATCAAAGACCAGGTCTGAGGTCAGCATGAAGTGTGGAAAGAGTGAGAGAGAGAAGAAGAAAAGGCTGGAGAATAGCTGCAGTATTTAACATGGCAGTTTTCATTTCAGGCAAATTAATGTATGACTTTAAATCTTAAGCCTTCTATAATTTGCCCTGCAAGCACACAGCCTATGTTGAAGTAAGTCATTGTTTGAAGTTTAAGAATTTATCGTGGATCAGAGGAAAGCAGCTTAGGGAGATATACTTAACTGCCAGTGGTCTTTAATTTTTGACTAAAAAGATTTCACAAATTCCTTCAGTGATCAAGCAGACAATGAGTATTTCGGTTCGTTAAGTCAGTCACATCTTCTAAGTTGTGCTCCATTGGAAGTACTTTTTAAAAAATAAATAAGTAAAAAATTGAATGTCACCCAATTACTCAAGCGAATGAAATCTGTTGACTCACCCCTGCAAGCTGGCTCGGTCTCATTCCACTGTGGGTTTTGTACATCCACACATTCAATCACCACGGAGCCTTGCTCCAGCGTGTAGCCGGGGTCACATGAAAATTCAACAACAGCCCCCAGACCATAGGTGGAGTCGCTGCCACTGAAGTTGCCGTACTTCACAAAGGGTTCGTAACACATGCCTTTCGCAAAAGCTGTGTGCACAAAAAACTATTTCATCAAAGAGATCACCAATCACAGTATGCTATTAGAAAACGCAACATCAACCTGCCTTCATATCTGATGGCTGCACCAGTGGAAGTCAGCGTCCCGTCTGTGGTGAACTCTACAAACAAGTGACGCCCGGTGCTGACCACGCCCTCATTAGGCAAATATTCCACCTCATAGGAGTCATACACAGGTGGAGAGTCTATGTTGTTGCCATCCTTGATTAGCAGCCTGAAAATCATGCACACACACATTGAGAGGTAATAATAGATCAAAATAGATGAAAGGGAGCCTTGAAACACACGAGAAGCATAAAAGAAGATGTTACCAGCTTTTTGTGATGTTCACACTGTTCCGGTTTTTGCTGTAATAATTTTGTGATAACACTTCCCACCACTCGGTAATGAGGTGAACGATCATGTGTGACAATAGCCATATGCAACTGCTGATTCCTACCCTCTGTAGGCCCTTCAATTCATTCGCTCGATGGAACCCTGATAAAGGATTATAAGGATAAAAGGTCCTTTCAAATTCATCTGGCACTCCCTAAAGATTTTGGTTATTTATAGCCTTTGAGGATTTTAAATGGTCCGCTCACAGACACAGTGTTATTCACTAAATGAGTTTAAAGCTCTCAGCCTTCACACAAAAATGCTCACATATTTACCGTTCACTCTCACTCATATGCTTTCATTTTATCAGCATGCATGCACCACCTGTCATCGTCCTCTGCCAGAGCCACTTTCTCGAAGTGAATATGGAGTTTGTGGCCTTCGGGGGCCTCCAGGACCCAGTGGCACGTCAAATTGTTGCTGTAGTTGCCAGGAAAACCGGGGGAGACAATCCGACCATAGGTGGCATTTTTTATCATCCCCCCACAGGATGCTGTGTGAAAGCAAAGACAGTTAGACAAGAGACAAGAAGAAGACAAATAGTTGCAGGGGAAGACTACATGAGAGTAGAAAAGACACTAACTATAACAAGAAGAGGCGTGCTGTGAAAAGTCTCTGTCTGACTATAAATTAAATCAGTATCCAGCGGACTTTTGGCCGGACTACGGGAGGCGACTCACCTGGGTCCGAGAGCGTGTGACAGTGTGTGATGGACTTGTATAGAGAACAGTAAAACAGTGGCGCTAACACTATCAGTTCAGAGCAGCTGCAGGCAGCACAGAGAAAGGCTGGAACTGGGAGACGAGCCTTCACCAGAAGGAGAAGGACAGTCGCGTGGCTCGTTCTAATTACGACAGAGGTCCACTGGCCTTGTTTTACCCAGTCTCAAAAGTATAGCTTACTGTGCCTGCTAATCACACGCAAATACCCATTTGACCTCAGATTGGAACTATTCTACTAAATGGGGGAGAACATAGTGAAAATAATTAAACTTCACATGTTCTAAAGACAAAATGACTTACAATATACATGCAGTGGTTGTTTTTGTTTGGATTTTTTTTTTTTTTTTTGCTTAAATCATTTTCTATGCTTGCAATTCTAATTGCAAAATTGGCTTCTTTCAAATTAGTTTGGAGGAAAAATTTTGACAAAGTTAATTGCAAATGCAATTTGATTTAGAGTAATGCCCCCGAGTCGCCAGGCTCACTGAATACAACAAAGAAATTCAACCTAGGAAGTGACTTTCCAATTAACTGAAAGTTATAATGACCTTGTAGATATTTAATCTGGAGTAATTGCATTTTTTTATTATTGCATTTCAGGTAACTGTCACCACCCTGATCTACTCCAAAGTCTATGGACTGAGAAATCTTTGTCTTACCCACACATTTGGGCTCCTTTCCACTCCAGTACGGTGTGGTCGCGTTGCGGCACGTGAGCATATTTGGACCTTGCAACTTGTAGCCGGTGAAACAATGAAAGAAGGCTTCTCCACCAGCATGGAGGTGCGTTACGGAAACTTCTCCTCCTGCAGGCTCTTTGGGGAAGGTGCAGCTCAGAACAAAAGCTGAAAACAGAAAGAAAGATAAATAAAAGATACAAGATACAAGTTAAATGAAACGTCAGGGTGAAATTACTTATTGTAATATTTTTTAAACACATTTTTTGGCATGAAATTGACCTAAAATCATGCATGCTGAAACTGATGCATTCTTTGATAAGCACTAGATGCATGAGTATTCACTAAATTGCTAATCTAATGCTACTAACCCAACCTTAATTAAATGTGTGATTGTCCATTACGAATTTTGTGACAACCAAGATGTCCTGAATTGATTAAGACTAACATATTCATACTATACCACCACTCAATTATAACACAATATAGTTAATTTGTAATCATTGGTTCGTTATTGAAAAGGTAATTAATTAGGCTTATGCATGTCCTGGTAATGAAACTCTTTATTGGAAAGCTCACAAGGAGCTTCAACTTTTCACTGTTCTAAATGGCCTTTATGGCATCTGAGTTTGTTTTTTTGCTTTGTTTTTTGTGTTTTTTTTGTGTGTTTTTTTTGTTAAATGTTAAATTTGCCAAGAACTCAGTGTTTCATTGCGAAGAAAAGTAAAAGTCTTGCCAAAACAAACAGCCAATAATGTTAATAGGCTCCTTTGTGTCCTGCATTGTGTCAACCCCACGCTGTTGTGTTGCATTGTTGACAATGTTGTCACTCTTCCAAACTACAACTAAGCACCAAAAAACAATTAGATATACGGGGGGAACAAATTGTTTTTCAATCATTTGTGCATATAAATCAGGTGCATGTTTCATCTTGTTTTATGCCTTCCTGCCTCTCTTGCAGTTAAAACCCCTCTATAAAAGAAAACCTTCAAGCTTGTGCATATAAGCGCACACTCTCTTAATTAATTGTAATTTAACAGTTCACACCGTATGCAGATGTACAGAGACATGTTTGCAGCAATACAGTAATGAACATAGGGATCTATGAGATGAGGTGTAGAGCCACTGAAAATACTTTGACAAATGGAACTGTTGCTGATTAGGTGAACATCATAGTGGGCCTGTAATGTGATAGCTGGATGCTGAATTGCTTCTGTAGTGTTTGTCAGAGAGTTGTGATTCCAGCTGGGTAAGATCAATGTTCCTGGACTTGCTTTGCATTGTTAGTCTGTCCCTGTTTTTAAATGAATCGTGTAGGATGGGATAGAGTTCACATGGATAATGGAGTGAGCTAACCAAGTCTGTAATGAAAGCTATTAAACAACCTTCTGCTGTCTAATAACCACACTGTTCTACCTCATTAGTGTAGGCACTTTAATGACCAGACTAAAACTTTAAAACTTTTCGAAAATGTAACAACGAAACAAACAACATAATTGGACCCACTCCAGCTCATGTTACAAAAGAAAAAGAAAACACTTTGATTGTATACCCGCAAAATAACAGAAAGCTCTTTTTAAAAGAAACTTTGCACAGACTGTTAAAGTCATGTTTGGGCTTAATGGGGTGCATGCAAATCCTAAAAGGAGTTAATTGGAAGGAGAGAACAACAAGGAAAAAGCCATGCTGGAACACCTGTCCGTGCGGATTCTATTTGCAAAAGCAATTACGATAATAATCAAGTATGGGCGATGAAATGTAAACACCTTAATCTGCTTATGTTAATGTGATCCAGGTTATTCTGTGTTTACAAAAATAGAAAGTGGACTACAGCTATTTTCAGCTGCATAATTGAAATTCTGTTTTGGCGGGAGAATGTCAATAGAAATTTACTTCCACATTTATTATTTTAGATTATATTTTACATGCAAGAATGTTTTTGAATCGCTTTCATAAGCCATAGAATAATGTGACAGACGTCAGGATCAATGTGCTGTTGTTGTTGTTTTTCCACGCAAATCTAGTTTGTATTGTCTTGATAAAGTAAACAACTATTGAGCAATTTTCACACGGGCCCTATGATAAACAACCAAAGGCCAGAGACACTGAATAGGCAGGGAAATGATGTATTGTTTGCACTCAGCGACATTGAGTAAGTGGAGTTTAAACAGCGCAAAAAATTCCGATGCTCTGCAGCGGGGTGAATTTGAAGTGCTTCTATGCAGTCAGTCATTTGCAGATGTAGAACAGTTCAGGGATGTTGCTGGCGATGCCTTGAGGCAAAATTGGGTATTCTAAAATATTATTCTATCAATCCTTGCACTCTAACTCACAGGAAAACATTATGCCTAAATGTAAAACGGCCATAAAGGCTTCTGAAACTGCCCTCCTCTACTATGTTTTAATCTACCGACTGGTTTTTCTTTTACACAAGCCAGTGGTTTCTCCCATAATGAAACAGGCCTTTCTTCTGCAGTAAATCAGTGAGCCACAGGGGCGAGGTATACTGCCCCTGGGTCATCCATTCCATTCATAGTTTATCACTGGCTCCAATGAACCTAGTTATTGCCATTATCATGGCAGCATTTACATCCCTATTGAGCATGCAGTGGGAGAGCCAGAGGCAAAAATTGTGGAGCCAATTCCTGAAGTATTAAATTACGTGCACCCTCCATTCCACTAGATGTGGTGCTGGGCCATAAAGTCTGATTGTTTTGCCATTACAAATAATAGATCCACAATGCAGACAGCCAGGAAGATTAGCTGATGTACCGCGAGGCTACAGCAAACAAATGGGAAGCTTATGTATTTAGTGTTTCCTTGTAGAACAGAGGAAAGATTGCATTGGAGTGACACAGGTATACCACAACAATACTAGTGTGTAGTCAGGGATCTCTGAAAATGTATCCTTTATAATAGCTTGAACATACAACTAAAAAGATGCAATGCCAAACCAAGAGGGAAAATTTTCTGAATGATGGAGTTGTAAATCAAACAATTACAGCCATGTATAAATAAGTCAGCACACAATAATACAGAGTTATTATCTACTGTCATAATACATAATACATAATATGGTTTCCGAGAAGAATGAATTGGTGTGGAAATGATAAGTCACTACAATGTGTTCCTTTATTTAACTCAAAATTGCACTATTTAGATGAAAAACGGTTCACGGATCAAAATGTGAGACATTCCTGGCATAAATGTTACACTGTCACTATCAAACATAATATATTCATGACTTTATATATATTTTTAAATTGCAATCTATAAAAAAGAAGTAAAAATAGATCAAAGCCTGTCAGACTTAACTAGACTTTAAGTTAGAAAAGCTTTTTTTATGCACAGCCTGTCACATTCAGTTTATAATCATAAGGCATCCAAACATTGGATAAATGTTTTTCAATTTATTTTTGTCATTCCACCACTCTTCCACGCAAAAGTTCAAGAGGAACACATCCTGTCTCTCCATCTCCATTTCCTCTCTCTTATTCATGCAAGAGCAACCAGTTTATTCTGCCTTCTTAGAATAAAAAGTCTGCCTGTTTATGTTGCTTCCTGGCCTTTCACACCTATCTAAAAGTATTTAGTATCAACACAATTTTTAACCACAAATCTGCATTTTGGATCCAATAATGAGTCAAGTTTTCCTCAGCCCTCTGTCAAAAGTTGCCAGAGATCAGCTTTTGGTAGTCATTTAATGAAAGAAAACTTTTCTGAAAGAGCACATGGTGCAACTCTTGCATTTTCTCACACTGCTTCTATTGACTTGTCTTATTCTAATATGCACATGTTTAATTTTCAGGAGACAAATGCTGGCCTTCAAACAAAAATGACAAATACTTCTGACTTGGACAAAGTAGAAGAGGTGAAGAAGCCAGTAGCACATACAGTATACAAGTATCTATCTATCTATCTATCTATCTATCTATCTATCTATCTATCTATCTATCTATCTATCTATCTATCTATCTATCTATCTATCTATCTATCTATCTATCTATCTATCTATCTATCTATCTATCTATCTATCTATCTATCTATCTATCTATCTATCTATCTATCTATCTATCTATCTATCTATCTATCCACAACATTAGCTGTGTTTAAACCAAAAAAATGCATTTCAATTTCAAAATGAAGTGTTTACTTAATTCCTTTAGAAAGACAGTGGAATTACATTAACTATGAGAAGGTGAAGAAGTAGGGAATAAAAAATATGTCAGAAAAACACAAATATTGAGTGAAATAATTTTTATGTACATTTAATAGTATCCTGTGTGGGAAGTATTATCCATCATTATTACCGGTACATTGACATTTAGAGACTAAAATGCATTTTCAAGCAGACAACACTATTCTGTTGACTTTATGCCTCTAGTCACTGATGGTTATAAAAAGCTGAAGCCCGTCGGTTTACAGCACTCCAGCTGTGTGACTGTCACTGTTTCCAAGTCTCACATCTCTGGCTGTGAACCAAAGCATTGACTTTTACAGAAAATCAATATCGTTGACTCTAGGAAAGATGTTCAGTTGTAGAAAGCTTGACCATAGTTCTGCAATGATATGATATATTGAAATTTATGTGATTGGATTGAATATGTGATTTTAATGGCCATCTAGTCAATAAAGGCTATTAAAAAGAAATAACTGTACTGCAGGCAGCATCTTATTGATGCTCTACTGAGAAGTTGTGACGAATGTTGGATCACTGTCAGCGGCGGAGGTCCTCAGGCCACCTCTTGTCAACTCGGCTTATTAGTTACAGCTGCTCAATAACTCCTGAAAAACACTGCCCCTATGGGAGATGTAATTGATTATGGCCTAACATAGAAGTCAAGATCATCAGTGGCCAAAAGGTCAGAAATGACAGGTATTAGTAAAATGGGTGATGTGGCATTACTAAAAATGATTTGTACCCACAACACTCTTGCAACAAATGATCTTTTATCTTCCATTTAGTTGTGCTACAATCATCTTCTACTGCTTCACTCTGACTTTGTTACTTTGTGCATGCCCTTGCCAAAAGAATGGCATTAATTTGCTCCAGAATAATTGCACAGATCAATATTTATACTAGTAATTAAGATGCATTTTAATTTTTTGATTGAGTTCAAGGGAACATATTAATTACATGTTTTTGCATTCACCATTAGATAGTTTTCATATATTTTAACCGCGGTTGCTTTTTCAGACAGTACTGTTGAATTACATATGATGCAAAGTCCAAATATACTGTATAAGGATACAAAAGGAAACTGTTACACTCTTCTTCTGTCCCACAATCTTACATCAAACTCTATACATATCAAAAATAAACACATCTATGACCATGTTCCAAGTGTCAGACACACTGCTGAGGTTATCAGTCTGCCATTTGAGGTGCAGCCAACGCTGTAGCAGATATTAATTACCCTTAGCTGAGATCCATCTCTCTACAGGGCTGTCTCCTTCTCTACGCTTGTCCAATCACATTTATCACAGCCCATTATAAAGGACAAGGTGATTCTGTGCTTACGAAGGAGAGGAGCCCAAATTGAAATATCTACGGTGTATCCAATATGCCTG
Source organism: Antennarius striatus (assembly GCF_040054535.1). NCBI lineage: Eukaryota > Metazoa > Chordata > Actinopteri > Lophiiformes > Antennariidae > Antennarius > Antennarius striatus. The sequence continues at coordinate 7,619,271 of NC_090788.1, forward strand.
GTCCTCTAGAAATGCTGTCTGCGTTTTTTTCTCATTAATGTATATAAATTTGTCAGTTCATCTTCTACACAAAATGGGTTGTTTGGTGGACATGGGACTTCAGATGTTTCCTTGCAAGGGATTTAAATAAATATACCGTTATTGATTGCAGCAATTACCAACAGAAATCTGTCAATGTGGAGGTGTTTTATATGGATTTATAACCACTGATACAATAAAGCATCCAGTAAAATAACAGATGCAGCGAGAAAATGATTTGAACGAGTGACCGAGGCATTCTGATGGCCTGATTTAGACTCCAAACATTTGATGAAAGCAAAACAATGTCCTTTTTGCAGATTAATTCTGACCTATTTTAACATTAATCAATGAATGACTTCCACGCATGGATACAATGGCTACACTTAATCTTTAAAATATATTTATAATTAAGTTGTTAAATTTGATGCATACCCAGGAGCAGACATCTGACTTCACAGTCAGTTATGAGCTACATTGATCTAAAATGTTTGGATAGAATAGAGAACTGAAGATGACAAATATATCTAATGTCCATTGACAGTGTAGCATATTTCATACTATTTGCCACAGCCTGTCTGTATCAATGCATTGCTATGTGTGGTGTTTACTGCTATTATCATTCAGCCTGACCACACGACAAAATTCACACATCCAACAGGGATGGGCGGATTCATCCCACTTCGGCAGCTTTTTTTGATGGCTGCTCTCATTTTGGAGCTGATGAAAGTGCAGCAGTAATGCGGTGGAATGAATGTTTTGTCTACCAGCTTCCACCATCAACTCAAATCGATGGGGCATGTAATTGGTGGCCACTTTTTGTGATTGCTAAGACAAACAGGCGATGTTGGGGACATGGAGGATCAGTATCATCCTCAAAACAAGCCAGAGGGGGGGTGGGGGGGATTTACGAGCCATCAGATTCAACAACTTACAGTAACAACCTCTGACTGATTTTTGCTGCTGCCAAGAACTATTGTAATTACTGTTTGACCAGATCTAACAGTCCATTCTGTAAAGCTACAACCTCCACAAAGGCCAAATGGAATTCAGCACTAATAAAACTAATGAAATATTTATACCAGGGGCGACCTTGTGAACTTCAATGCTTGACTTGTCGATGAAAAGAAAAACATGGGGGACATGAATATGTTTTCTTGTAGTTGCAAATTACAGCAAACTGAGAAGTAAATGTTATAGACCATTTCACATAAATACATTTTGGTGGTTTTATTTCACGTAATGTTACTGCAGTAACAGTTTTTTCCTCTTAATCCTGCACTACGATAACAAATGAAACATAGTGTAGCAATCCCTCAGTGTCGTGCATGCAGACAAGGCTGACAACTCTGGACTTCTTTGGTCAGCTTTAACCCTAACCTTAACCCTAACCCTAACCCTAACACGTCCAGCTTTTACCATTAACAATTCCGAACTGACAAACTCCCACTCAACACTCACCTTTCACACTCACACACCATCTCCCAAGTCTCACGAACATGCTGAACACACACACAGGGGATATCACGATCGTATTTTTCTCTATGCAAACACAGTTAACTACTGAGAAGAATAACAGTGAAGAAGTTAAGTTAGATCACTTTTCACACATTACACCTACATACATTGTGAATCAAAGTGACGCAACATGGTGCCAGCTCACCTTGGTACTGCAACAGAAGGAATCCAGAGTTCTGCTGCTGGTCACTATGGAATCGAATGGATATCTGGTTGCTCCAGCTACGCAACACAAGCCCCCTCATCAAGACTGACTCATTGGCGAGGATGAAAGGTTCTCGGCCGCCCGTATCCTCCACTGTCACGTGCTCTCCTTCCATCACACTCACATTTAGCACCTGAAAAATGAGGAGATGTCACGTCATTGAAAATGTCTTAATTTCTGCGCCTCTGTAAATTGAGTAAGTTATTTTAGCACAAGGGACAACATTTGAACCAATTTTGAAAATGTAAATGTTAAGGCTAAACACTATACATGCACACTCACAAACCTGGCGACCAACTGTCAGCTTACGAGTTCTCAGTTCACACCAGATGGGATTTTGGTTCGATTTCACCAGTGTGTTTCCATTTGAAGCCAAATTTAATCCAATGGTGTTGCTTTGCAAATGGATCTCCAGCTGTCTTACTTTTGCTCCGTTGGCTGCCTCCACAATTACCCACAGATACTGTATGTTTGGTGTAGTCATTTAGTTATTAACCCATACTTGGATTTCAGACGGGTTTTTGAGTACTATTGTAGAATGTATACGAGTCCTTCCACACAAGGTTTGTTGTAGATTAACTCATCCTTGTTCTGACATAAAACACTCTGACAACAGTGCTTTATGACTTCAACAGGTTTGAGCAGCATCTGCAGCTAAATCTGGTGCGGAAACCTCACGAGGATTGTATGTAGTTAAACTGTCTGGATAATGGAGTAGTGGCACATTTTGGAGCAACATCTGATTCATTCCCTAAAGAACTATATAGAAAAGCTAATCCAACAGCAGGCCATGGTTATTACTCTGATAAAAATGCAAAGGTTTCACCTTCACTTCTGTAGCAACGGCTTTCTTAAATAGATTTAGGCCATTATGCACTGAAGTGTGAATAGAGTCGGTTCTATTTGAATGTTAACTCTTTTAAATATATTTTATCGCTCTCTATACAAAAATGTTTTCATTGAATCAGAAAAATTTGCTTCTAATAACTGTAAGAAATACACTAAATAGCACTAAATAAATGTAAGATGTTAGTTATGTGGCAAATGTATTGGCCTGTGCTTGAAAAAAGAGATAATATTCTAAATGTGATGTTATGGAAGATTATGTTAAAACCAAAAGAAAATGAATAAAATTTCTGAAAGATAAATTCACCAAAGCAATGTCACCCACATCTATTCCATTTGTTAAATTTATATATATAGGGTTGAAATCAGCACAGGTTTTGGGTGTGCCATGATGCAAAAAAAAAAAAGATTCTCCGCCACAAACTCATGTCCTTGAGGTATTGTGTGTAAGGAGTGTTAGGGCAACGGCCTGGAAAAGCTGAGACAGTGGGTGCCATGAGCACTTTGCACAAAAGCGGCAGGAAACTGAATTTGGTCAGGTTGACTAACTGTCACTCAGTTGACAGGAGCTGACAATGAGAGCGGAGAGGCTAATGGACGCTCTGAGATGGAGCGTGGAGGTGACTTTTTCCTGAATGATCCATGAGGTCAGCCACTTTGATTGATTTGATTTTTATCTCACCCTGAATATAGCACAACACTACTCTGGAGGTTTTCAGACAAACAGAGAAAACATTAAATCAGAACAGGCAGCAGGTACTCAAGACTCTGTCACCTCTGTTAGTTTTAGCACAAAATGGAACATTTTTATTTTAGTTTACAGTAATTTAGTCTTTGCTGGAGCTTTATTCAACAGTGTCACAGTGAGTAATAAAGGGAATGTCACATGATTTCAGAATCCCTATTCCTCAAGGGCAACGGCAATGACATCACCTCAGGCGCAGTTATTTTTCTCTTCTGCCTTTTTTCTCTCAGTTAATATGGAGGACTTGGATGTTTTGCAAATCAGGTTATCTCGCCTGCTCATCTTATAACTTCATAATTCACCTCACCGTGCAGCACAGCGATCTTCCTATTCATACATCTTCCTATTCCTATTCATACATCCAAAGTGTTAAAACAGAAAGCATATTTGGAGAATGACATTACATTACATGACATTATAATGCATAATGTGGAAAGATCTAAAACTTTCAGATTTTTAAGCCTGTGGGGAAGCAATTGTTTGTTTGCTTGTTTGTTTTTATTCGGCCCTTTTTGGGTATTCGAACTGAGTAAGTGATCAAAACGAGACATAATAATTTTCAAATTATTATCCTCTCATTTATTTCAGATTCAGATACACATGTAAAGCTGGCTTTTGGATGAGTTTCCTGATATTCCAGCCAATGGCTCTTATATAAACATGCCAGAAATCAATTGTACTTCTTGCTGGAACCCTCCATGAAACTAGTGGGAAGATGACTTTGCCCTCCCTCATAGCCACTGACTTCGAAAATGGGACTCTGTTTGTACTTAAAAGAAAAGTAATCAAAGATAAAATGTAAAATCTACTCCGCAATGAGCATCTTGTTGTTAGAACCTAATTGCAAAGACAGAAATTAAAGCTACCATATCCATCTGATGAGACACTTTTAACTAGACATTTTTAATGCAACAGATCTTTTAAAGTTATTGTAAGCCTATGAATAAAAAATTAAAGTAGAAATCTTCAGTTTTCATCTAAAGACTTTAATAGCATGTTCAAACATAGTATAAAGGTCTACCAGTAATTAAAAATAAAACTACAAATGAAATAGCTAATTATAGACATTAAGCAGAACCTAAGGAATCTGATTTTTCAAAGAGAAAGTTTTTTAAAAACAATTTTCTCCTGCTTTCACTACTGCTGGTACAAAATGGAAGGCATGTGTACATGTATATTAGACCATGGGATAAGTGCATTTTAGTGATCATCATTGATCACTGCTGCTGCTATGATCAAAGTTTGGTTACACAGCAGTCTGCATTCAGATAGATTTTACTTTGTTTCCACATTCACTGAATAACTGGTCTGCATATCGTATAATTAAACATGTATTCATTTGAGGATATTACTGTATTCTTTCAGTGTGCAACTTGTGTTATTGTCATTATGGTTAATTATTTTTATTTTATTTTTTCAATGAAATTTTAGTGTTGTCTTTGTTTACTCTGCTTTTTTTTTAATGTGTCAGAGCAACATAGTGTAACAAGGCATATTTCATAGCAGTGATGGCAAACATGCAATTTTCCATTTCGCTCATTGCATATTAACCTGTTATTGTTTCTTTAATGTAATCACAGCTGTAATACAAAAGACAAACACGTTAATGAACGACAATCACATAATACCTGTGTTGTTGATTTGTTAAGCATTCATTGTTAGATGTTTATGATGCTGAATCCATCAACCATATGGTGCACACCCTGTTATTCAGTGAGGTCACACAGATTGTGTGAGCATAGAAGCTTGGTTTACATACACCAGGTAGGCTTATGAAGGACAGGTGAGCAGATAGTGGACAGAGAACATTTGGACTGATAGATAGTTTGGTCCCAGAGGACCCTATCATTTGTCATCCACCCTGGGACCTGTCAGTGCAGCCAGCAACAGCTGTCCTGCCTCAGTTATGAATCATTGGCCATGTCAAGAGACATCAGACTACCTTATCTCCACCAGTGCCTCAGCCAAATGCCCAAAGGGACTTCTTTCTCACTGTCAAACACACACACACACACACACACACACACACACACACACACACACACACACACACACACACACACACACACACACACACACACACACACACATATGTGTGTACACGCATGCATTTTACTCTGGACTGTAATGAGCACAGGCTTATTTTAACTACTAGATGGATTCACTGCCTCGGCAAACACATTTGTGAGTCTGGGGATTTGGCTGACCAAGCAAACTTCTGCACCAAACACAATATTATCGGAGGATGCCATCGAAATCTTTCATTTTTTGGGACGGGAATTGTGTGGAGGGGATAAAATCAAGCTGTTTTTTTAAATCAAGTTTATGAAATAGAAAATCTAAAATGTTACAATAAATATACTGTTGTCCTTCAGAGAGGTACTTGTTGAACTCAGGAACCACCATCTATTCCACTGTAAAGTATTTTCCCTTAGCTAAATCAAAATGAGAGGATGCAGCAGTGAGGGTCATCTCTCTGCTCTAGCCGGTCTTTTCAATCCGATCCCAATAATGAACAGACCATCCTGCGAGGCCACAGCACAATCATGAGGGTAGAACTTCTCTAGGGACACAAAGGATGGGCGTAAAGCTCTAAAATAAATGTTTCAGAGTGCCTTGATCTTTCTGTGTTTACCATGGCCTTTGCAGAACAGGGAGCTTCCAGTGTGCTGCATGTGGTAAACTGTCTGAGTTAACAGTGAGCGGGGATGAAGATCCATCTTATCACATCCAAACAGAAAGCAGCCTGGCATGGGCTTTAATCTCCAGCTAGAGTCACTGCCGGTATCTGACCGTGTAAGAGATCAAATAATCAGTTTCATGCAATTAGAGTGTTACTATCTACTTTAAAACGAGAGAGAAAAAGCATAGACGAATACAAATCAGGCAAGAAAAATATATTCTCCAGGTATGTCAAAACAAATGACACTTTTACCATGTGGCTTGTAATCTTTCTTCTCTCATTTATTAATTAATCTGTAAGTAAACAGTGTGAGCTAACTGTCTGCAGAGGCCTGCTTCCACTGATAATTTACTGTTGAAAACATCTGGCAGTGCTCTGCAATGAACATTTACACTGACTCACAGGAGCCATTGCTGATGCAGAGATGAGCAGTATTCAATCAAAATGATCCCACTATACATGGAAATTAAAGGACCCTGCTGCTCGGGGGGAAATAAATCAACAGCCTTTGGACTTACCAGCTGCAGTGTCATCATTACTATGATAGAACGCATAGGCTTATGCAGCAGAACACAACAGCAGCACACGCACCTGATTGCTTCGTATCTAAGGCTCACATTTGAATTATCTCGGTGCAGCCATCCAGTTGGTGTTTTTGTGTATCTTCTGATAAACTCACTCGAAAATGAGTTCTTGCAGAGCTTGTTATGTAAAAAATGTTATCATAATTGAACATTCACCTCTACAGAAAACATTCAAGGCCGTTTCCTATTTGCACCGATGTCTAAAACAATGGATCCTTAGCAATCAGCAAAAGCTGAATGTTAATGAGAATGTGCAGGAGCACAGGATGAAGACAAAGCTGAGTTCAGTTTTAAAATTCTGTCAGTAACTCCACCATACAGGGACCATCTTCTCTAACGCTAGTGGGGTTTTTTTTCCTTCCGGAGGTTTACACTAAAACACACATTGACACCCTTGCTGTCTGAGGTGCGTCATGAGACGAGAGTCTTGCTTTTTTGAGAAATCAGCATCACTTTCTGAAGTGACTCTTGCCTTTCCATTTCAGTATATTTGCCTCAGTGTGCATTTTCAGCATGGATTTAAATGCATCCATTTCTAATTTGCTCTTAGTATTTTTCCAGAATGCACATTCACTCTCCAATTCTCATCATGACACTGAAAGAGTTTGGGGAGAACATTGTCCTCTGCTAGACAGCCTTCTCCCTGTATGACAGCTCGCTGGGTGGAGGAGCAATTAGTGTCACCTGAAAAGCCTTCCTCTCGGGGTGGCTAGTCCCTGTGAAAACTCATCTCTGCAAAGCCCTGACACCCTAAAATGCTCATCAAGATCAAACTGGCCTCTTTTATGCCCTGTCTCACTCCCCAAAGGCACAACATGATGAAGTCTTCCTTCTGCCTCATATGAAGCTGATTAAAGCCAGCAAGCCTGTCTTTGGCCTCCGTGCTTCAGTCGGGATCGGTTTCTCTGGGACGTACAAGATTTGCACGACACTGACTTATTTGTGCAGCTGAGAGCTAAAAGCACATAATAGCCAAAGTGTATGCATACCCTTTAGGGTGCCAGAGGTGGTGAGGATTACCTGCATCATTGTATTTTAAAGGGTAACTACTGGCTTTACAAACGTGTCAAGACTTGCCTGTCAAGGAAGTACTGTCTTGTGGCCCTTTTATATGATGAGAGCGCTATCGGTCAGTGAACACCAACGGCGCAAATTGAATTCCCGTCTTCATCAGCCACACTTGGCCAGAGTCAGTGCTGTGTGCAGTTTGCTCCCTTTGTAAGAAATACTAGAATTAAAATGGGACTTCAAGGATCAATACAGCAATTCACCCAATAGTGAGAGGAGACTGTGTATCAAGTGTTGGCACTGCTTATTAACATGGCTATTGATTGGAGTCAAGAGCGCAGTCACAGAGGCAGCATCAAAAACCCATCGTTAACCCTCAGGTCAGGGTTACCAATACACATTTGGCAGGCGCAATAGCATCTCAATCCTTAAAGGGGCATCGATGATCAGCCTTTAGGCATAACTCTATGAACATACAACTCATTAGCAGGTTGGGAAAGTATACACTTATGTGAGGATGATAAATATGGAAGTTTTAATTTTCCCCACTGAGACGGAAGGCTGTTGTTTCATATTCATAAACTTGAACAAAATAAATAAAGTAAATTTCTGTATTGACTCGGCTGACAATTAAATTGTTTTTATACATATCATAATAGCTTTATTCTGCGAAGGACTAGCTCTTATTTTGTAATCTGCTGTCTTTGTAGAAATATTATGTTTCCAATAAAATAAAATTATTTCCGTTTGACTGTTGTTTTAATCAAGATACCTACAAGAGAAAAAATAAAATATATTACTGGTCAAATTGAAAAAAAATGTTAGCATTCAATCAGTTCGAGCTAGCCTTTTGTTAAAATTCTGTGTTACAAAAGAGCTACAACTGATTGAGACAGAATAGAGGACGTACACGAGGGGAAAGGCTAAGTGTTTTAAATGAGAGCTGGAGATTAATGCAGGAAAAAAATAAGAATGATAACATAACTGTTAGAAGGATGAGAAGAGAAAAAATATAGTTAAACAGTGGTGACCTCAAAATCCTCCCTTGCCATCTCCTTGAATGATACTGCTTTAAACCTGTCAGAATGGAAGCACTCCCCCAATCAGTCTTTGAGGTAGTGGAAGAAATTGGCCACATCTGGGCTCCTAACACCTGAAATGTATCAACCACTCTTAGTCCTCCCCACACAATGCATTATCTTTTAGCAAGAGTGCACAGATGGGGCCACCATGAAACAGAGCTGGGACAACCTGTGCAGAGCCTCAGATGCTAACTCTTTGAGACTCAGGTAGAGATGAAGGGCAGAGGAGATGGAGAAATCAGAGGAAGACAGATGGCCTCGGAAAGAACTGATTGCTAGCTAACCCACCAGATTTATTTTTTTAAATTAAAAAAAAAAAGCTCAAAAAGATTTTAAGCACTTTAATGCCACAGCACAGTTCCAGAAACTTCCATCTGTCCTATTCTAAAACCTTATTGCCATAGTTACTCTGAGAGGAGGATATAGAGCCCAGAAATAAGATGGAGATGTTGCAAATTCACCGGTTAAAAACTTTTATTTATGCATGTGTGGATAAACTGTCCAAAATATAGACCAACGTTAAGTTGTAGGAATCACCATTCAATTACTAATTAACACACAGATGACCTTAAAACTTCAAACCCAAATAGAGTAAGAGCTGTTTAAGCATGCACATGAACACTTCAAAGCAAAGAAGTCTATCTTTGTGCATACCAAAGCCTCAGCCAGACCTTTGTCTTTAAGCACACACTTTCAGCTATTATTAAATTGTTAGTTTATCTCATGGCAAAAACTTGGTGTTACATCAGCCCACCTAATATTTGTGCCATTATTCTGAAAATAGGTTGTAAGCCGGCCAGAATCAACAGATGGGAAAACATATTAAAAGCCGTTAGCTGTGGCCGAGAGGTTTCAGGATGAGGACAGTAAATTTTCCTGATGCATTTTTCATCCTTCCTATCTTGCAAGCTGCCAGCTGCTAAAAGAAGAATTGTACAAACACAGACAAGGTCTGCTCCTGCTTATTTAGTCTCTCCGACTGTCTCCAATGTCCAATAATGGTACATATTGTGCTGGAAAAGCCTGAAAAGGATTTGTTTATAAATATAAATATAGATTCATAAATATGTACCATCAAATAAAATTATTTTATATACCTTTTACCTTATTTCCATCCTTTTCCCTTGCCCACTACTGGTCCATGTTTACACTGGTGGTCTCCCCTTAAATGAGGCTGGCTGCCAAAACAAGGAAATGTACTTTGACTTCCCATCCTATTTGATTAGTACCACTAAAATTACATGTAAATATTTACTGAGAAAAAGGACATTCAAAATGATATTAGCTTTTTGTTTGAGCCAATGTGTCTGATCAGCCTTTAGTGAAACAACCCAGTTGCAGGTTCCTATCTATCATCTGGTGTTATTATGTCGCCTTTACAACAACTGAACTACAAGGACATTACTCGTCTGGATGCATTTATTGCTAGCTGTCATGTTTAACACATGACACATCTGGATTGTGCAGATTCATATCTGCATTGTAAAGTGTCTTAGTGCATCATTTCCAATACAATGTCAAATCATTCCATACAAATGCATTTTCTTCCACATGTGAGGTTTAGTGCACCATTTCCAATACAATGTCAAATCAATCCATACAAATCCATTTTTTCCACATGTGAGGTGGCAAGAATTTCTGATCATGTTACAGTTTTTGCCGATCTGTATGTAGCCAAGGAAATAAATAAATAAATAAATGACAAAGCCTTCCTCTTGTGTGACGTGGTAGTGACTGTAATGTATCCTGTTCTGAGAATGCTTGTTGCAATTTACCCCTGTCTCCTATTCATGGCTTTCTATCACACTATGCTGTGAACTCTACTGTCTGTGCAAAATCATGGACAGTAGAGGGTAGCTATTCAAATATCAAAACCTATGTGAGGATTAATGAGTGCTTTAGCAGGAATGTTAGCACGGCATTAGCTATCCTCATGCAGGTAGTATGATTGCAGCCGCATTCAACTTTCAGATATGAATACCTGGTTTATATGACTATGTATGACTCCACTGAGTAATATCAAGTAGCTCAATCCCATGAAATATTATTCAAAATTGTGAAGCTGTTGCAGCTTGGTTTTTGGACAGTGAGCACAAATTGGTGAGGAGGTTGGAAATTAGGTTAAAACTCTTCATGTATAAACAAATTCATGAAGTAAACATCCTTTTGTTAGCACATTGTCTTTGCACATTATTACTGCTGAACTCTCCTTTCTTATTTCTTCCCTTCGGACCTGGAAACCATCTAACCAGACAAGCTTCAAAAGTTACTGACAAGAGCTGGCAAGACACATACTTGACTTCAATTTCTAGATTTCTATTTTGAGTTATTTGATGTCTCTGTCAGCAACACAGACTGCAACTCCTCATTCTATTTAGCTGTGCCAAGCAGTTTTCTGTATCTTTTGCCATCAGATCAATATCAGTTTAGCTTTAGGAGAGAGCGTTTCTGGCCCCATCTGTTCACATGGTGGTGCTGAAACACACAGCTTCTTAATGGTTCTTTATCATGGTATAGTATGGGAAGATAAAATGTCTCTATCTGTCGCTTTTCATCCTGTACTTTTCTAAAGGCATTTTTGTCAAAAGCACTGAGGGCTGATATAGCATATGTTGAGAAATTCATATATCTCTGTGCGAATTCACATGTGCAGGCAGAGTTCATTTTACCTCAAGAAAGTTGTGCATCTGTGGGAGGCGCTTCAAGAAAAATTTGTTCATCACAGTGTGATGTTTATGCATCCCAAAAGTAATAATAGAATATACAGTAGAAGTGTACACAAGGATTGAGTTTTGCCAATAGTACAATGTAAAATCTAAACAAGCGGTTAAATTAAATGTTTTGATTAATAATATCATAACTGTTAAAGTAAAAAGAAAGAGTAAAATTATATTAGTATTATCAAAATTTTAATGCCTGGTAGTCATTTACAAAAAACTGTTTTAGAAATAAAGAGGGATGTTATACAGCTTCTCCGCAGTGCACTGGCGTCATGCCCGGAGTGTCCCCCGCATCACTCCCTGTGCCAGCTGAGATAGGCTCCAGGTTCGAAATTTAAGTGGACAAATGAAAAAATTGTAATATTTTTTGTGACCCGCTACGGTGGATGAAGCAGCAGAAAATGAATGAATGAATGAATGAATAATACAGCTTTTTTCACTTTTGCTTTTCAGTAGTTTTCTTTGCCTTTAATTCATATATTTTCCAGTGGACACTGCACCAAGCTGAGAGACCTTTCTCCACACACATTTCAGTAAAATCTGTCAGTGATATCTGTCTCTTTTTCTTCATTACCTTTTCATCGCTTTTTTTAGTCAAGAAAGCACTCAGTCACTTTCTTTTTCTCCAACTTTTGCATCTTTTTCGGAGGTATGGTGATAATCAATCAATCAACTTTTATTTGTATAGCGCTTAGTCACATCAGCAGACATTTCAAAGCACTTTAACAGACAGACAAACCCAACAAGATGCTCATGTTTGCTTTGGCGGGTCTAACTAACTCCTCGCTCTCACTGCAGTGTAAAACGAGCAGACGTCATGTTGTCGTTTGGTATTTTGATAAGGCAGAATCACGCAGGTAGGTCATGTGATGAGAAATGGCGATGTCCGGGTTCAAAATTTAAGTGGACAAATGAAATAATTGTAATATTTTTTGTGAATCGAAGTGCATTTAAAGCTTGCGTCCCAGGGACGCACGCTGTCTGATGATCGTGCGTCCCTGTCAAATAATGTGCGTCAGAGACGCAACAACGCACGCAAATGAGAACACTGCCAGGTAAGCATGCCTGTGGCTTTAAGTTGTCCAAAAATTAAGAATTAAGTTAGCCGGGAGGCAGTTTTAAAGAAAAGCACACTCTCAAACATATACTCTGTCAAGACTTATCTTAGCCCTCCAGAGGCAGTAAGACAAAGCTCACACATTTTGAATTCTCCTGTGGTAAATGAGGCGTTTGAGGAATTGCAAATGCCAGAGAACACTCACACACACACAGACACACACACACACACACACACACACACACACACACACACACACACACACACACACACACACACACACACACACACACACACACACACACACACACAAAAACAGTGACAGCTAATTTTTATAACCTTTTGTGAAAAGACTTACCAAGCAAACATTCAACCTGAGACAGATCCCATCATTTGTGCCCCCCATCCACCCACTCACCCTAGCACTTTGCTGCCTGTCTATCTCTGTCAACCCACACAAGACCATTAAATAGTGTAAAAGCTAAGACAAAAGTAAAATATGTCAATTCTTCACTGGTTTCCGCAGCATTATTTTATGTTCATCAGTGTTTTATGAAGAATCAGACAGCAGCATGCTTATTAGAATGGCTATTAACATTAAAATGTCACAGGAAAAGTTGATGCCATGGCTATTTATATGCGATCATATTGCTAAAACTAACCAAGCTAATTATTAACGATCATGTGATTCTGAGCTCCAACTTTTACTGTCTTTCAACAGATTGTTTTTATTTTAATAATAACTGCTGTTTTATTTGCACACAGAGACCTGTTAACAACATTGTTAAACAACTAGCTGATAAAAATGGTTAATGACCTCCACAACTCCAAAAAATAATCTAAAAAACAATATTGATTAAAGTTTCAACTATTAACTTTATCATGTTGCATATTTTAGCTTAAAAACTACAGAAGGGTCAACAACATACATAAACATGGTGAGCCTTTAACTGACCTGAACCTCAATGCCGTATCCCAGGTAGACGGTAATCAAGTAGTTGCACTCCAGTCCAGAGTCAAGATGCTGCCGGATTTCAATGTTAGCTTCAGGGTCAGTGAAATTCAGATTGCATGGCTCTGTGGGAGACAGTGAAAAGACAAGTTATTCCATTTTCCCAGGTGACTGATCTTCCTGACAGCCCACCTGTGTCTCCATTGACCCTGTAACCCTCTAACTATCTCTGCAGATTTCCTTCCAACACTGCTCATATTGGCCCTCAGCCATCTGTGGCCAGTGGAAAGGACAAGCAGGACACATGAGGGAAATCACATTATTTTTGACACATGAGCAGCACTGTTATTCCCAGTGGAGTGATGAATAGTGCTGTATGAAAATAATAAAGACGTGACGTTGATGGCCGGCTGTTTAATTTTGTTGTCCTCTGGGATGATTGAGCAAAGTCTTGCAGTATTCTGAGCAGATAAATGTCATTTGCATGCTACATCTATTTATGTCATAGAGGAGGCTTTTATGTGTATCACTGAAAGTCACTGAAATAAAACATACCTGCTGTTTGCATTGTGGTAATGGTGGTAGTTGTAGTAATGATTGTAGTGGCAGCTGGGTTGGGGAATGAGTGATGTGGACTGACTTTGTGTTTTACTGCTGTTTCCCCAACTTCCCCTTGTCTTGCAAGGGTTGTCTCTGCAGGAGAAGCACTCCAACTTTGAGGTTGACTTCTCTGCGAGGAAACAGAAGCCACTGGGTTATTTTCAGTGGATGAACCTTTATATTTTGGTATCACGTGAGAGGTGAGAGAGCCTGTTGTTGCCTCTACCTTATCTGGCCCCTTAGTTTTCTCATTTGAAGTCATCTTTTGAGGTAGAGACATAGGTGGCCTCAGTGTTGTGGGAGGAAATGTGGTTAGTGGGGAGGTGGCGGCAGCAGTGGCAGTAGTAGCAATGTCTGAGAAAGCTGGGGCATCCTCATGGGGCACCAGCTGAGTGACAGGCTCTTGTGCATCTGAGGCAGGCTCAGAGCCCATCATGTGGGAATATTCAGCTACAGAGCCGTCTCTCCTAAAAAAGTGCTGGTCCCCCTCAAACTCTCTTGTTAGTAGGTGCTCATGCAGCAGCAGGCCCTTGAAAACGGGCTGGTGGTTTGGGATGTTCATTGATGAGGCCGTGGTGACAGTCTGGACTTCACTCTCTGTGTCCAATGTTGATGAATCCCTGTCTGGAACCAGTGTCCTCTTATGTATGCTGTTGCTTTGCTTTAGACCTGAGTGTAAAATAAAAAAAAATAGAAAAAAAAGATGTTTGTAGTAAGCAAAAAATTTCAGGCCAGTAAGCTCGTAAACCATCACACAGAACACGAGTGCAGTAACTTTTCTTGACAGTTTCATTATAGAATCATCAGGTCTGCCAGCCTATAATCTACCAAAGTGATGCCTAATGAGGTGAAAAGCTGGCCTTATGTGTAATTCTGCCACACTTATTTGGTTGCTATTAAAATCAGTTCATTATGAGAGAGAGAGAGAGAGAGAGAGAGAGAGAGAGAGAGAGAGAGAGAGAGAGTGTGTGTGTGTGCGTGTGTTTTGTTTACAGCTGTACAAAAGTGCAATCCCTCATACTAGCTATAATAATAGCACTACAGTATGATGGGTTTACATTATGTAGGTCACTGCATGTTACCCGCACATGCATGATGCTATTGTACGGATTTTTGAGGGTTGAACGCACACACTGTATTTTGAATGTCGTCCAGTGATCTAAATTCAATTGAACACATCACACATGAACCATAACAACACAATAACATTGTTTAAGGTGCATTCGACTGATTAATAGTGACTGTGATGAGCAGCAGCATCCAGAAATCCAGTCTCTCATCAAACACAAATTCCACAATTACACCGACAGTCAGGTGTGAGAATGGAGAATAAAAATAGGTATAAAAATAGATATTCATCTATTTTCTTTTTCTTTTTTTTTTGCAGGACAATGTTTTAATCGCTTTCTCACCCCCCCTTCTCTCTCTCTCTCTCTCTCTCTCTCTCTCTCTCTCTCTCTCTCTCTCTCTCTCTCTCTCTCTTTCTCTCTCTCTCTCACTCTGTCTTTCGTCTCTCGCACTCTAACACACATAGACATACACACACACACACACACACACACACACACACACACACACACACACACACACACACACACACACACACACACACACACACATACACACACACACACACACACACACACACACACATGCAAAACACTCTAACATGCAGCAGAGCAGTCACTTGAACATTTTCCACAGCAACAGCTCGGAACTGGTGGGGAAAAAAATGCATGAACATGTAGGTGTCAACTGTAAAATACTACTGTATCCACACCATAACCACATTTATAAAATTGGAGCACATAGATACAATGTCTCAAGTGAAGTCAAAAAAGCAATAAATGCTTATAAAAGTATTGCTAATATATTTAATTATAAGAATTTTCACGCATTGCAGAGAGTAGTTAAACATTTTTTCCTTTCCTTGCCTAGATTATTACGAGCAACAGTTCCTGTGGTACGTAATTATGAGATTCTTGCAAATTACAGAACAAGTTTAAACAAAACCTTTAAATACATCTTTTAAAGTAAAGAAGACAAAATGCAGCATATGCTTTACAGCAGCTTTTTATCCATTTTGGTGATAAAAGTTTTATTACATTTAAAAGACATATTGAAAATCAGTTTTGAGACAACAGTTATATAACCAGCAAACATATGCACATACATAATTATTTATGAAACTGGGTTCATTAATTCAAGATAACTGAAGGGTTAAAGCTGTTGGTGGAATCTGAATGTCTTTAGCCTTAATAATTGTGTAAATGATTTCATGGGGCATTACTTTAACAAGAATGAGATAGTAAAAATTTTGATTGAGACAATTAAAATTTTGGTGACAGATACGGAACCACACTTTTGAGTGTGAAAAACTTAAATGGACATTCAAATATACCATAATGCGTATTTTGTACTCTATGACATGTATGAACATAAAGCTATATTTGCTCGTAACAACTCCAGTAACAAAGATCCAACAAATGTAGTCCCTTTCTCAAGCAGTCCGATAATTGTAGTGTGTCTAAACATTCCATAATTAGCCAATTGTTTTCAACATTTTAATCAAATCGGGGTAAATTTGATGAATAGATGCTTCCAACCAATGCAAATCTTCCAAATAGTTTGAACATTAGGAGACGTGAACTTCTTTGTACTGTATGTTCTCTGTGGATTTGACAGGATGGTTGTCCTGAAATGATCAAATATTCTCCATCTGGCTGCTGGTTTGACAAACTCAGATGACTACAAAGAATTTTGCCTCATTTAACAGCCTTCATGTGGAAAGAGTTTTCTTCAGGTTTTGAAATTCTAATGCCGATTTTAAGTTCTCTTGAGAATGTTGGCAGCTTTACTCTCTGTCCTGTAAGACAGAGATAGAAATACAGTTTGTTTCTGTATTTCTGCATGAAAATAAACATGCAGCTTAGCAAGAAGATTTAGGAGGTTGACTCAATATACAGTTGAATCAATATGTACATTTTACCATGTTTTTCCCCATTTAATATTTTGTCTTTATTCTTTCACCTTTTTTTAATGTTTTACATTACATTTTTACTCAAAATGGATGACTCAAACAATTCCATGTGCTTTGTATTGCATAAACAAAGGGCTAAGTTAATATGTAATTGAGTTAATACAAAGATCTGATTTGTCTATGTAAATGTGGCAAATTAATTTGGTTTGACACCTTAATTAGCTCGCATTTGAGATGACAGTTCGTCTTAATGAGAAAGGAAAGCTGCCGGAACACTTTCCATGCTTATAGATGAGAAGATGTTGATGGGCAACAAATGAGTTACAGATTCTCACAGTTAGCATTTCTTTTTGCTCAGCTGTCAGAACGGATGCATGATTTGTCTTAAGATGGTCTGTAGGTAAGCTCAATAGCAACACAACGTGGTTTCTGTATAAATGTTCATGCTTCTACTGGAGGTCTGTGAAACTCTTGTAACGGTACTATACATACACTGCTTCAGAGTTTCACAGCCAGTCCACTGTTTAAGCCCTTAGTCACAGTGTGATCAGTTTTTAACACTAGATTAATTATCAAGCTTGTATATTCTGTATTGGACAGACTCATTTTGGGGGTATTGATTATAAGTGCAGACTTCTTTTCCTTCATCTCTTATACAGATCAGTAAATCTGTTTGTTAGGAGGCTTCATTCCCTTGTGACTTATAACTTTGTTAACATTGATCCTGCAAGAATTTCCATAACGGGATACAGATATTTGTCTATAATGAAAAATCGTGACTTGGTAAACGTGAAAAAGAAGTAGGCTACTGAAGGATCTCTGCTTTGCTCATAAAACTTTGAACATAACAGTATGTTACTGCAACGTTTTGCTGATGCAGGCTAGTTTCACAGCTATCAAGCTAATAAAAGTTTGATCAGCCTATCCAAGAGAAAGAGTAAACATTTTATTTACACTATCTCGCAGGCCAATAGAATGAACAAATGTTTGTTTGTTTTTTATTTTAGTAGGAAACTTGAAAACATCATATGTATCTTTCTTGGGGACGGAAGCAATTCATAGACCTTCTGATGTTCTCAGACGGAGGAGGAGCATTTCCTCGTAACCTTATTCTGTCACAACAAGAGCGGCGAAAGCTGCACCATAAAGGGATATTACGCCTATATATACATGGCTCACAACCAGGGAGAGTAAAGGGAGTAATAGAGGAAGAAGAAATATCTTCAACACACTGATGTTGTGTGGCCGATTGGCATTTTTGAATATGTGCTGTTTTTGCTGCCTCAAAGCATTAACTGAATCCTGACATGTGCTGTATATTCTTATATTTACCCCCCTACTGTATTTATCTTTGATAGTGAGCATTTGATTGTTGATTTGTTGCCCTTCAGTCTCAAGTGAAAGTGGAGCACAAGAATGAGGAACTGGATTAAACCAGGGTTTCTCATACACAGATCAATACAGGATCAATGCGTACAGGTTGAAGACATCACCGTGTTGATTACAGAGGAGCAAATCCTCCTGCTTTACCACTCCCCTCTCTGACCTTTAATTGGTGTGTGAGAGAATAAAGCTGAGATTTAAATGCAATATGCCCATCATTAGTAATGTAAATCAATATAACCAGGAAATAACAAATTAATGTCTTTTTTAAATGCATGCCACATTCATAAGTTGTAAATTATGTGAACTGGCTTACTACTTTTAGTGGCCGCTGAAAATCCTGATGGATTAATTCTGGAATAAAGATTTTATTATGAAATTCATATCATGCAAAGTACATAAACTTTTAAGTAGCCTGGGAAAATGTGTAGTTTATCTTGAGACTAATCAAATTGCATTACTGCCCCGACTACAATTTGAATGTGGCACGGTGCAAGCTGAACAGATAAAAATAAAATATTTAAATAGTATGCAGAAAAGATAAAAACAAATAAAGTATGGAGGATGAAATCATATATTTGAATATATATACAGAAAATTATCATTTTTGTCCATCTATATAGAATATTTATTTATATATAAATAAATAATTCATAAAATTCTCAGAATTAAGTTAATATGTAATGCAAAGTTTGCGATGACTGTATAAACCAACATTTTCTGAATAACTGAAAGGATTACAAAACGTCAACCTGAACCAGTCCTTCATTCTCTGTATAAAAATACAGGCAGGCCCTGTTGTCATCTGTTTCAATCCAGTTAGAAAATCACACCACACTGCAGCCAATTTAAATTTATTGTGCTTGAAGGACTCCAATCAGGTATAGATGTTATATGTAATCCGCTGGCATAACCTGTCTACTGTCAGAACAAAGTGATTTGTGTTGCGCTCCATCGGGTTCACAGAATGGGCGCCGTGCTATTAACCCTTCCCACCCCAAGATTCTTGTTAGAGACAAGGAATAAAATCAGACGATAGATGTGATCATTTGTCATAGGTGTGCTGCACATTGCCCTACACAAATAGTGTTCAAAAAATATTTCTCTATACTGTAGGTGGAGTAGAATTGAATATCACTTGCTACTCTGCACCTTAGATAAAATTAATTAACAGAAGTACACCCAACCATTAGAAGTACTTTAGATAGCATTGTGCACTTTCAAGATGTTACGCTGGTACCTGCATTACATCACACCACACACAGGCTGGCTAATTGGTTGTAATTCATAAATTAGAGGTGGTAATTACCATGACAGAATGAGATTACTGTTATCTTATCTTGAGCAGTGGCACGAATACAATAAAATACTATTTATTATCCTTGGAGAAATTGAGTTAGCGAAATGTGTCTTTGTCCATTTGCACAATTAAAAGGAACACAGAGTCTCAGAGGAAGCTAGAGGTCTTAAAAGTGTGGCGAAAAAAAAACTGTCAAGGAAGCAATCGTGACTATATGGCCTTTCACAGCCTGCATGCAATATCACACCACCTCTAGTTCACAACATCCTTTTGAATCAGATTTTAAAACCTGCATCAATTTCTTCCACTAATCCAGTCAGTGATGGCAATCTGGCTCGACAGAATGAAATGATCATATTTAAATTAGATCTTACGGGAGTAACTTGCCACATTTACAAATGGTTTAGCACAGTCTGTCTTTAATTTTTTAAAGAATACTCTGCTGGAAGCATTAAGCCTGAGCAGGACGTGTTGTCATGGGTTCAAGTTTAATGTGCCCCCTGTCTGCAATAAGGGCTCTTAATTCTTATGCATCATAAATTGTCTCTTTATTCATCATACCTAGCTATTTTGACTGTTTCTGTTCATTTATCCTTTTACACTCCTCATTTCTTCTGAATTCTATACATATAATCAGCCCGTATCATCAGTTTAGTATGAACTGAGTTTAATGTTTTTCTGTGTGCGTGTTTTTACACTGTCTTCCAGCAAAAAAGAAGTAAATTCAAAGATCTAAAGTAAACTGAGCTAAGATCTCTACTGTTGATTTGTTTTTCTTTGGCATGCAGGGGTGACAGAATACTTCTGAAGTTAAGGCTTGTTTACATCTTTAAGATTCTTCTCCACTATAATAAAGGAGATCTGGCTATTTTTATTATAGCTGACATGGGAGTGGAGGTACAACAATCCATGGCATTCTCTCAGTCTCGACCGACTCTGACAGAAGTGAGCAATCAGGGGGAATTTTCCTCAAGATGGCAACAGACAGCTTCCTCTCTTCGGTTGCATATCAATGGAGTCATCAGTGAGCACTCAGCGCATGAAGAGAGCACTAATAAGATGGGACAAGCTACACTCGAGGCAGGCTGCTGATTGACATCAATCTCCTTATATCCAGGGGCTTTATTTTCTTATTATTCCAAAGAGCCACTAGACAAGCAAATCAATAAGCAGCTTCCGCTGCGCTCATATACAACTTCTTCAGATTGCTATACATGACTCCTTTTAGGGTCCACGTTGGTAGATTGCAACTCAGGTGAAAATTTTACAGTGTACTTACTACAAATCCTGCAGTATAGGTTCATTTGCGTTCATTGTTTTTCTAATGCAATGTGGAAGGACTACAGGAAATAAGTAGATGAAACTGAAAAATGGTTTTAGTTTAGTTTTTTCATTTTATTTTCTTCTTTCCAGACATGTTATTACAACAGATTTTACTTTCATCAGTTTTGAGATATCAGCAACAACATCCCAAAATAAACAAAAACGGTTGACAAGTAGAAGCCATTGGCTTGTAAGGTTTCCGTCCCCTAAATCAACAACATCTCTCTCATTGCAGCACATTGTCAACTAATTTATACTTTGCATGTCACAAATCAATTAAAACATTTCATTTTTAACCTAAAATTTCATTAATTAATTTATTTTGACAGGTGCATCAAATTCAAAGGAAATATAGTAACTGAATAAAAATGTAACTAAACCAAAAAAAAAAAACCTAACAATTTTGACAAAAACCATTCCTCTCACAGTAATTTCAAATGAAAATTGCATCCATAACCCTACAGATATTTGAATCAGAGAGTACTTGACTTATTCTTTAACAGTTTGCCTGGTTTTTGAGTCACGATAGTAACAGCATGTAGAGATGAAACCCACTCTTATCCTCAATTTGCCCTTTGACTTCATTGAGCGGAACAATAACTTTTCTTTTCATTTATTACGGCCTGTCTGTGATCCGGTTCATTGAGTGCTGTCCTTCAGACAGGCTTTAAACAAACTGTGCCGTAATGGTGCTGGGAAGCTCATAAGACCTGACCTTTAAGTGGGAGCAGAACAAAAACAGAGCCACCCAGAAGCACTATTTGCATGAAATCTACTCTGAAGAACAAAAGCCTCAAGGGGTAGATAGGCAAAGCTTAAGCAAATCTGAACTCTGTGGTGATGGGTTGAATATGGTTTAATTGCCCATAATTTTCTACAACCAATCATTTTGTGAGCTGAATGAATCTGCATTTCCTGTTCCACATCTGTCACTAATTCATATTCATCTGTGTATTCTTTGCTTTTCATTTTTAAGTTGCTCGTTTTTTCTTTATCTTTTTCTTTTTACCAGAGAGGAAAAAGAATGAACGAGCCCGCCCTGTTGTACAAATTCATGGCATTAAAATGACATCATTTTCTGTAATCATGGCAGAGTCTGTCTCATATAGAAGTCAGATGCTTGTTGTATTTCAATTTAGCAATGTGCTGCATCCCACAAATACTGAGAGAAATGTGTCTTTTCACGCTTCATTTCCTCCCATTAGAGTAATTTATCTTTTCATTTTTTTTCTCATCTACTCCACAATGGAGTCAATTAGGAATAGAGCTGTAAAAAACAAGCTTTAAGTATTTCAGATTCAAGAGTTAAGCTTCATTTAGATTTTGTAACCAGACCTTGATTGTAGTATGGTAGTATACGGATAATGAACACACTTTATAAACTAATGAAACATAATCACTTCAAAGGTGGATGAAGAAAAGTGGAGGCTAAGGAGTGTCACGCTCCATTGTCTGGTAGTACGGCAGTGGACAATGTTCATATTGCATCATTTGCCAGATGGCAGTAGGGTGAACAAGCTGGCTCTGGGTTGGGTGTTGCTTTTTTGATATGTTTCCTTTTATTAACAAAGCCTAGTTGTTTGATTCAGCTATGGAAAATTACATTACATATATACTATGTGTGGATGAAAAAACTACTTCATATAAAAGAAAGCAGACCCCATTCTTTCTCTGAGGGAGCAGGTTTTACATCTGGTTCTCCTCCTGACAGCACAGACATTAGAGGGTGAATATAAAAGTGACCTGATTGATATCGCTCTCTCAGAATCTCGTCTTCAAATAATTTCCCAGCTCAGTAACAATTCCATCAGCAGTGAGAAAATATCATAAAGGTTTTAACTTAACCTGTGTACTTATTCTACATTAAAGCAACCATGTGGCGAACAAAAGCCTTTACAATATGGGATATGTCAATTCTCATGACATTATAGTTGATGGTTCAAAAGGCACTTATTTTATCAGGACATAATATTGACTGGTTTCTGATATATACAGAAGAAAAATGATTTACATTTCAGAAATATCAAAAGTGTTATAGAAATCTTTAGTTTTTGGTAGAAGGCATATTTCCCAGGCTTGTCAACCTGAGACTGAGAAAGTTCAAGCTGCTTTTAACAATTTGGTAAAAAGTACAAGCAAGAGTTCACAAGATATCAAAAGGTCTATCTTCGGCACAGGGAATGTGCATACAGTTCAGTTGAAATACATCCAAAGATTTGCTCTAGATGCAAAATGATTACTGGGATAGGCTCCAGCAACCCCCGTGATCCACAAAAGTGGAAGAAGCGGATAAGAAGATTATTGAATATGAGACTGTAAACGTATGACTGATGACAAAATGCATTCAGGACCATATTTTTATTTTCTGTTTATTGTTTTTCTGAACAAATGTTTAAAGCAGTGCAAGACCAAAAGGCACATATCTTTAAAATAGTTACATGAAAGAATTATCTCCAATAATTACATCAGACCTTTAAATAGTTTCACTTCCTCAAGCACCCTGCAACCTTCCATCTGTTGCCTCAGTCTTAGACTCCAGGGGAGTTCTTCTCCTGCAGAGTCACCTTCCTTGGAAATAAGTCTTCTGGCTTTTGAAACTGAGCTTGTCTCTGTGTCGCTTTAATGCAGACTTAAGATTCAGCCCTGTTTATCCGGTATCTTTGCTCTGCCCTGTCCAGCCGTCCCAACCTTTACAGTCTGACATACTGTACAGAACCAATCCTGTGATCAGACTTATCTGCTGCTCAACCATGATGATACAAGCTCAGTCTGTAATTTCCTTACAATCCAACACGAATTCATATAACCTAAGTCCTCAAGCATATTTTTCTGTCTCCAACAGGACAAAGCAAGCATTATTTAAAACAAAGCCTTATGCTTCCTTTCTCATCCGATTATTCTCAACATTTGGTTCTCTTTATTGTTGTGATCCCTTGCCTAAGGCAGGTTCTGCTCATTTACAAGTACTGTCATAAAGAGCTTTTTACATAATTAGACCATAAATATTATATTTCCTAAATGGTTTCTGACATAATCATCAGAAGCAGGATACATTTACAGGTAGCAGGGAATTAGCTGTGAATTTCTGAGAGGTTTTTGTTAAGTTGAGCTGTCCTTCAATTCAGTGTCATAAAAAATGTCAAAGTGTATGTCTTTGAATAAGGGAAACATTCACTGTAATGAAAGAAAAAGTAATCTTATCCAAGTGTGAACCCCCGATCTTTATCTATTTACAGGATACTTTGAATGATGTGGAGGGGAAACTTTTCAGGCAAAAATCAGTCTGCACTTCAATTTGCAGAAATAAGGGTATTGCAAAGAGCATATTTTTCATCCACTCTGCTGCAGCATACAGTAAAAAAAACCCATAATTGGTCAGAGGGATTAAAAAAGAGGTCAGAAGGAGGAGAGAAATGATGCGTGTGAAATTGCTGTATGTTTTTAAAAACATGGGTGAAAGGCAGGAAGAATGTTTCACCTTGAGGTCACTTGTGCTTTGACAAAGATTTTATTCTATTCCCTCTACGCAAGATACATCAGCCAATTCTTCCTAAATAGATGGGCTACATTCACCTATACATACAAAAGAGGAAGCTTTATTGCTTAGATCAGCAATTTATTTTTCATCGTGTACAACTCTGAGTTGTGTTTATGGAAAATTATCCATACAGACTATTAAGGTATCATGAGGTTTTTCCCTTTTTTCATTTGCACTTATCACATGTGGTATACTAGAATCAGATTGTGATGGCTGCTTTCACTTACAAAGCCATTTTTAACAATGAAAAACCTTTTCGTACCTTCTTAAAATGCAATTTATCACTGAACAACTTCATCCTCTCACTGTATTAATTGCACCAGAACATTTTTGAAAGCAATCTCATTATAAGAAACAGAATATAGAACAAAAACAATAATAAAACAAATCCTGCAGGGAGTAATGATATAGAAAGGAAAAGGGAGAAAGAGATGTCTCTGAGCGGAAGCACTTAATATTCTGGCTGCATGTTATGTTGAAATTAGTTTTATATATTTTGGCAGGGGAGTGCCAGAGAGCAAATCCAGGTGAGGGCCTGTGAGTACACAAGTCTAAAAGCATAAATGCTGTAAACTAAAACACAACATGCCATTTGGGAGGTGAGGGAAAACAGTATTAACATTGACAGTGATGGATGATGCTGCTTTCTCTATAGGTTTGATAGATTCAGAGCCCATTAAAGCAGAGAAGCACTGTTTTTGACAAAATGGGGTATGCCATGTTTCATATAACCTGCACTGAAAGGTTGAACACATAGCTATAGGATCAGTGTATTGCTGTGTATATTGTTTGTTTCTGGACATTTAAACTTTAATAGTGCAAGCCCCTAGCAATAACGGAACTTCATTAGATTTTTTGGGGGGCAAAATACTATAAATATATGAGTATTGAGGCATCCTGGTGACTAAATGTTTGTATCTGCATGAATTGTGCTCAATATTTTCTTCTCGGGTCAGCAAGAACTTACTCACTCCACACGCCTCTCAGAAGAACAGCTACAATGCAGATCAAAAGCCCTCCACTCTAAAAGCAATGCGTTACATTACCTTATGCAGCTGCACCACAGAGCACAAATTGATGTTGCTCTTCACCATCACAGTTCTGTTCCATATATCAACAAGCTACTTGTGGTATTTTGGTTTTGGAGCGATTGCCTTCAAACTGTTCCCACACTGAGCATAACTACATTTTTACAGCAAGGGAAAAGGTTAAAGGGAGATAAGGTGCTCGGGGATGAAATAAAACATGAAATTGCCATGGATGATAAGAAGAGATATGATGACTCTGCTAAGCTGTGAGGCAGATTGAAAAAGCACACAGAGGCAGAGGGGATGCTGCAACACTTTAGTTTAAAAATTTTGTCACAGTCTTGTTATTGAATGGATAGTGTAGTTTGACACATATTTAAAAAAAACCCCAGAACATTCTTTACTATATTTTTTCGTATAAGCCCCAATGTGTCACTCAGTATTTTACATGTAATAGCAATACTATTTTTATACACTCAAACATGCAATCACTTCATAAACTTGCTGAAAAAGAAATGCATAAATTGAACCACTTTGTATGGACAGCATTTCTTAAAGCTCAACAAAACAATCCTGTGATCATACAACCTGCATCTCTGTGAAACTACCTTTTACAAGTGCTAATGATCTAATTAACATGCAATATGTTGGATCTTCTAAT
This sequence comes from Antennarius striatus, assembly GCF_040054535.1. Lineage (NCBI taxonomy): Eukaryota > Metazoa > Chordata > Actinopteri > Lophiiformes > Antennariidae > Antennarius > Antennarius striatus. Next base: position 7,645,502 of record NC_090788.1, read on the forward strand.
AAAAAAGATAAAATGATCCACTTTTAGATGGCATTGTTACTTAAAATGTAATAAAGTTCTAGTAAATTCTAAAAGTAGCTGCAAATTACATTCTGAAAAAGCAGATTGGAAATGTTTTCTTTTGATTACATTTAAACTTCTCACAGTCAAGGAGCAAGTTTTTATATGCTATTTACATTATCTCATCAGATAGGTGAAGAAAATCAGCAGAAACAATGAAGTTAAAGTGCCGGCAGGTAAAACAAAAAATCCCATATGATAAGCTGCTCTCTAAGTAAGCAGCTGTTATTCTGTGCAAATTTAACATTGTTGGTTTCATGTTTCCAATCCTAAAAAAAGTCTACACTGAACTAAATTTGAAATGTTGTTTTCCATCACCGTCTATGTGCCCATGAGAGCTGGCTTATAAACTTTTTGTTTTATTTATATTTTTTATTTAATTTATAGCTTCACCAAAATTGGATTTCAAGCCTGGCTACCCTAAGAGGATCTACAAACACATGTGGTGCAACAGCAAATCTGTGTGGAAGAGAGTCAGGTTAAAAAAAAGAAAGAATGACAAATAAAGTAGGATAGCTTGAGTTGATTTAAAAGGCTTGACATTAATTCTTCTCACATCATTGTTAATATATGTCAAAGAAATCCTAAGTTATTATCTGTAAGTATTTGACTGTGGCTCTGTTTCATGCAGCTAAACAGCAGAATGGGTGGTGTTAAGTTGTTACTTTGACCCAGTTCTATTAAATATCTTTTCGTCATCCAAAAGAATTTCATTAATATGTTAAAAAAAAATCATTTAATATTGCAAGTCAACAGTGTAGGGCTTATAATGTTGTGTTCCATCTCCAGATGAGAGATCACTTTGTCAGAAAAAAACTACATACAGTATGCTCCACACACAGTCGATATACGGCACCATTCACTCTGATTCTCAGATGAAAACATGGTGTAGTAACACAAGAAGCAGGAGTGAAGTGTTTTGTTGATGTATGGTAAAGATTCACTTTTGTGTTATTAGTCCTTAGCCAGGTAACACGGTAGAAAATAAGGCAAAAATACAGAGAATAATTAGGAATCCTGACAAACACGTGGCAGCACAGTGTACGGTATACTAATCATTCAAAATAATAAGAAAAATCTTTACTAACTTTTACATACAAATATAGAAAAACAAATCGATGCAGATAAGATGACCTCCAAGTCATTGGCAGAGGCAAAACATCTTGATCTGGCTTCTTGCCCATAAATGAAATCAGCTCAGATCAGTATCCTCTGGCTTCTTTCACAAGTACTTCCCTCATCTGTTTTCAAGGTGATGTGGACTGACAGCAGCACTATCATTCATGATGCCAGGTGAAAAATTCAATATACTTTTTAAACATGCAAAACACAAGGTGAGAGTGATAACTCAGCAAAAAAAAAAAAACTGAGGGAATTAATATTAAATGAAGAAAATTGTGTGTTGGCAGATGTAGGTAACCTTGTACCTTTTTCTGCAGCACCTTTTATATATTTATTGCTTTACTTTTTTTTCTCCTACTTGGTTTTAAAACTTCCTGTAAATATTTCTGTTTATGTATGTCAGAGCATAAAAACGCTAAAGCCAAGGCAAGGATTTGTAGTTCAAGAGTGGTTATGGGGAGAGGTGGAGAGATGTTTATTGGTGACTAACATCCACTGCTAATGCCTTTGGCCACTATATGACTCATTTTAGCTTCCGTCAAGGTGAAGTCTGACCAAGTGTGTCCAACACGGCAGCCATGCGTTGGGCTGAAGGGGAGTTATATGAACAAGACAGGATGGAAAGGGTACAGAGCGTAACTAAGGGAGCGGCCAGGAGGCAGGTTCTGCTATGATTTGACAGTTTATGGTCAGTGCATTTATCACAGATGTCATCCTTCATCATTGCTGAAAAGTACCATGTAACCCACACAAAAGAAATACACTTAAGGTTTAGAAAAACACAGAGTAAAGCAGGACATAGAATGTGTATTGGATGATATTTTTGTTTTGGAAAATGCCAATATTTATTAAAGCAAGAATTTTTCCATTTAGCAGAAATGTCATTTTAATGCAATTTAAGGAGTGGTGTTTATCTGAAGTGTTGGATGGCAGGTTTTAGAATGCCCTTCATTGTGTAAGGAGACCAATTTCAAACGGAAACAACAGTACATATTCCTGACACACTACATTTCTACCATCCATTCACCCACCAGGCGCAGAGATGTTTGTAATGCATACTCACATACTGCACAACTCCAAACATATGTTACATCCTTGATCTCAGGATTTAAGACGGAAACAAATTTGATTCTCCAAATTGGACTGAAATGTTTGGTTAATCCAGGACCAGATTAAGACAGATATTTCTGTAAGCAGATATTCTGTGTCAAAAATCCAATGCCTTACTTACAAACTGATCATAGGGGGCTTTAGTTATAGTTCCTACTACTGCTATTGCTCAATAGTAGTGTTGAAAAAAATCTACTTTAAATTATACATTAATTACAATTAATATACCAACATTTTTCAGTTTTCAGAACTGATTTTTACTTTTACAGTTTTACTCAATCAGTCTGAATTTTTTTCTTGAAGTCTACAAAACTGGTATGTTTACAAATCAATACTAAAAGACCTTGAAAATCATTCTAACAAAATTTGTCACAAAATCTATACTTTCCACTGGATACTTCTCAGCAGGTACAATACATGCTTATGTTTGCTGTGGAGCAGGGCAGTAAATGCTTACCAGCACAAAGTAAATCGGGTAAATGTGTACATTTCCTGGTTAATCTGAACACGGTTGTCACAGTGGCACAAGGTTAAGCGGTCGGAAAATACAACCCTGGTCTAATCCCTTAAATCTTGGCAGATCTACTCACACAGGGGAAAAACATTCCAGCCAGCATGATTGGAAATAGCAACTGTGTGATTCATTTTTGTGTCATCATTAAATGTTTGATGAGCTCAGTCCCCTGTGGAAAGACCTTTCCCATTTGGTCACCTGATAGTTGTCACATAAATGAAAAGATGAGTTCAACCACAATTGAAGTTGTCCTATTGTACCATTATATATAAATGTTCTGGAAATGAGAGAACGTTTCACTTATTTACTGAATTTTGCATTAATTTGAATGTTATTACAAAATGGAACACCCTTTTTTTTATAAAGCTATCTGAAGAAAAGGCCTGATTTGAGTGGCACCAGCAACCTGTGGCTTAAATACTTAAAAGAGAATGACTGTTACTGCGTCAGCTCCCGTTACTTTAAAAGTCAGTTGGCACCCTTACAGAGCTTGAGCTACCTGTCTGCTCTCTCCCGTAGGAAAGTGACTAAGCAAATAGTCCGACACATCCGTGCGTCAGAGCTTCAAGCTGTGCCAGTGGCAAGGTTAAAAAGGACCACAGCCTTTATGTACGGCTGCTCATAGAGGTTATTCAAATTCTGATGTTAATGGAGTCTGAAAGAGTTGTTGTTTTTCCATTTTGTAGCAACACATCATCAGTATTTCTCTGCTTCCTCCAGGGATAAAAACATACACAGTAAAAATAAATCAGAAATTTTGGCTGGCTCAGAGTGTTATACAGTAAGACCTCATCACCCTTATTTTAATATTTAGGACCCCAAACACAAACACTCACCCATTCTCCTTCGTTCCTGAACAGTCAACATTCAAAATAAGCACATACAAATGTGCTATACTGAAAGGAGGGATGGACATCAAATTGAATGTTAAAAAAGAAAAGCCTCATTTTTTTAAAGGTACACATTCATTTAGTAATATTTACTTATTTTAAAGTTTCAGCAAACAAACTCACATAAAAGTCTCATGTGCACCTATTGAGTCATCTTGGAAAAACATTCCCGTATCTATTTAATCTTTAATTGGACTTTTTGTTTTGGAGTATTTATCCATTATTTCTGGAACTCTCTCTCCACTTTAGCTTCAGTCAATCCTCTCTGCTGTGCTGTATCCATCAAGATTAGCATCAGTAGTGCTGATGTCTGACTGCCTGGATCAAGGTCTCTGGAGGTGTGTGCAGGACAGTGACCGATAAGTAATCACATGCTTGTGAGAAGGCCCATTCCGTGATTACAATCTATATATTCAACATTCATTGCATGCAACAAATATATTGTGGTGTGTTGTTGTTTTTTTCATCAATTTTTACATTATTTTAAGTTTAAAGAAATAGAAATTTTCATTTGTATTTCCTTTTCATTAGATTGTTTTTCACAATATTTTAGTATATTTAAGGTAAAGCCTTGCAGTATGTTTCCTTTAATCCACCAGCTGATATTAAATTTTTTGATTGTCATTTATAAAACTGAGCAGCCAAGCAGCATCATTCCATCTTTATACAATGAGATACAGCAACAACCACGACCTGTCAACTTGCCTGTAAAGTGGTCCTCTTATCAGTTGGAAATTGTCAGCATGTGTAGTGCAATAGCTACATTCACAGATAAAACCGTCTATCTCTCTGTGTTTGATGGCTGAGCAGAGAGTTTAGGTCATATGGTTGCTATAGTAAAGAGATAACTGATGAAGTGATGACCTGACAACGTCACAGAGATTGGCACAGGCAGGGACTAGTGAACCAGAAAAGGTCGCTTAAGCCATAAATAACATCAGGTGGTGGCTGAGCAGCCAAAGCTGTTGATTACACCTCTAGAATGCTCATAACTCTGTGGCGACCTTATAAATGAAACGGTCTCATTGACCAGTGGCAGCCCGGCAGAAATCAGACCCAAATGGTAGTTCAATGAGGTGATGATGTGGGTAAACAGCTAAAGTTTTTAAGTAACAAGCAGCATAAAAAGCTATTAAAAAAAACAACAAACAAGCCATTTCATCCTGTCTGAAATGTGGCCATGCACAGCTTGCAAAACAGGGTAGATTACTGTCATGATAGATGTTTCAAAGTTGCAGACTGCTGAGCTTCACTGAGTTGGCAGCTTTGCTTTCTGATAGATTTAGATAAGAAACTGTTAGCTTTACAGTATTTGTGCATTTGTTATTTTCTTTGACTGTTGTTATTCTGAAGACATCGAGGAAACCAGTTGGGATCCCATCTACAACAAACATCTTCACTTTAGATATAAGAATGTTACCTATCTGGGTGTGTAGGGCAGCAAATAATCCAACAGACAGAGAATTGAGAAACAGGAAAGGCAAGACCTTTATCTAAAGCCCCCTGTGCATTTCATTTTGCTTACTGATAATGCAGTGCTGCTGTCAAGACTATGAGAACAGACAGCACAATGCCAATGAAAGTCAAGGTCTAAGATGAACATGTAGTTAAGCATCTTTATCATGTGAGGACACTATTTTCTCTGGAATGGCCATGATGATGATTGACTGATGGACACAGCCCACACATCATGCAAAATGTGTTTCTTACACCAGTGTAGTAAAATACAAATGAAAGTTTGGCTGCAAGTACAATAAATTATCAAAGTGTCTGTCTTACATCGACCACAGAATTTGCACTGACTTTACATATTGCTGATGGTGCACAGAGCTGCATAGTGGAATTTCATTCCATTTGTGATCGAGTCTAATTGTCAGGTTATAAACTGTAGTGTACATACATATTTATTTTGCGAAACAGCAGAATTCAGACATGCAGACAGAGGGTTTGTCGAAACAGCATCAGGAGTAAGTTTCATAATTCAGATAATGAAATTATTTTCTGAAAGAGATTTAGGTTGCATTGTGTAATTATCAATGAAATAAAAACACAAACACCTCAACTTGACATTAACCTTGCAGTTGCAGATTTGTGCTGCTAGAGCTGGTCTAAAGACAAAACTGTTCCGTGTAATGTTTATTCCAAAAGATTCATCTTAAAAATTTAAACGTACGATTTCACACACAAGTAATTCATTCTCAGTTTTTAAAAAAAAAAATTTCTTTAATATTCAGATGATTCAAATCCCTCAGTTCAAAATACATTTAGTTTATGTTATGTGTTTATTGTTAATCTTCTGACGTTAAAAATGAAGGGCTATAATAAGCAAAACAAATAAAGTAAAACATCTAGTGACTAGCTAATGTAACAAATCTAATAACCTATAGGAAATATACATTCTGACCACAGTTCCAATTCATTACAAGAAATGATACAGGTATAATCATGTTCATGCAAGGACTGAATCCTAAACATAACCCACCTATTTCTAACCTACCTAACTCTAAATCTAACCTAAACTCCAACCTTGAAAAAAAAAAGAAAGAAAACAACCTAAAAAAACAAAAACAAAACCGTAACCCCTTTTATTCATGTTTTGTAGCAAATGCTCTGTGTTTCATTGAAAAGAGGTAAAATGAGTGACAATAAATTGCAAAAAGCAGCTCAAGATTTTTTTTTGATAGCCTTTTTTATAGAACTTTAAGGCCTATTTTTTAATAGAAATAAGAAAAACTCTATTTCAGGTGGATGTTAACTATAAAAGGCCAGATGAAATTGTCTGATTTATTTTCCCTTCAAATGTTGCTTGATATTAGACCTAGATGCATGAACAAAATACACAATGTGGAATAATATTGCACATAGGTTTGTAATCTCTGAGGAAAGATTTCAAGACCCCAGAAGTAGATGGTTGTCGCTTGAAATCTGTAATTTTGGTTTCTCAAAAAGGACCTTGGTGCTCCATGCTTATCTTCCACTTATGTGTGAAGGATAATTGTCATCAGGCCTGAAATGTAGTGTATTTGATGAAAACTATCGAGCGGGACAAAAGGACAAAGACAGACAGCGAGGGACAGTTGGGGTGGGGGGTGGTGGGAGAAACGCTGGCCATCCAGCAGAATTTTAATTAGTGCAGGCAGCAGCACTTCTCACAGACTAATCTCTTCCACAGTAGGATTTATAGGCAATACTGATGCGGACAAAGTTATTGCACAGTTAGAGATAAAACAATGTAAAATAAAGTATGAAAAATTATACTAATAAAGCTTCATTATTGATGTAAAATTTTCATGTTTGCATCACTAAATTGCTTATTTACAGATTGCTACAGATAAATGCATTTTTGCAAGAATGTGTGTTTTCTTGTGTGTGGATGTAAAAGGATGAAAATTAAAAATTTGCAGAAAAGAGTGGATCATGCTGGTTTATGATTATTAAGCACATTGGTTTTATACTTGAATGAAAGTCTTGTGGTTTCCACCATGCAGCAGCGAAGGTTGATGCCATTTCAAAGCTGACACAGGTTTGGAGTAGTAATTATAAACTGTACACTAGATTTCTAATGTTTTGCAGCTACAGCATTCCACTCACCCCTCCTCTATTTTCCCCTTTCTCCTTCTTGACATTTCTATTATAAAGAAACAGCAACTGTAGGATAGCTCACCACTGCTGCTGCACTATATCCCCTCCGACCTAATCCTCCTGCCATTCCACTGGCTTGCTATCCTTCTTAACGGATGGCAAACTATTGAACGTTTAATTTATTCTGGATTGGGTTTACCATGCCACTGGTTAGTTGAAAATCTTTGTATTGGATGACCTCATCATCATTATGATCCAATGACAATTTTTTCTCGTATTTCCTCTTTAGCTATTAACCATCAGTTGATTGTGGTCGTTGAGTGTGAACAGGGATTGATGAGAGGTCTACGTCTGCACTAAGAGTTTCTAATGAACAAATAAATCAAACATCTCGAGCTGGTGTCTCACGGCCTGGATCACAAAGTTACACCACATCAGACTCTGCTATAAGAAGATGATCAAGGGCACTAATTGAATTGCAGCAGGCGCATGTGCAGCACAGTGCGCCCCAGCCCCTGAACAACTGGAGCCATCACCTCAGTGGGTACTGCCTTTAATTTCACAGGCTGAAGTCAATTTCACAGGCTGCAATCTCCATATGTTTATCTACAGAAATGTAATTTCTGTTATTAGTGACAGTGCTTTGGCCACATGCTCAAGTGCCTCACATCTACACATTCAGACACACACACGCACACATATACACACATACACAAACACACACCGCTATAAACAATAAATCCAATACCATCATCAGATATACTCCGAATGAACGCATCCCTATATACCCACAAGGTTTAAGTGCAACAGCAAACATGTAAATTCACTTGCAATATTGGCCTAGAGAGAATTCATTCTGCCCATGATGTAAATTGCTGACTGATATTAAAGTGAACCATCTAGAGAAAGAAAGTTATTTCTCAAAGAGGACACCGATGACTTTGCATTGACATTCAGTATCAAAGCGTTATTTGAGCAAAGGGAGAATATGACTTTGTGTTGCACAATTACTTGCTATAGTATACAGAAGAACTGCAGAGATTTTCCTTCAAAGGAGAACTGATAGCGGAGCTCTTAAGATCATGATTAATGCTTTCTAGAGTTTTCTATATATCTGCACAGCTGAGATGTTCCCTGTAATTTTAAACACTGCAAGTAACTGTCTCATCTATAAGAGGCCTCACTGCCAGTCTTGCAGACGGGGAGGATGGGGATCATTACTGGAAAAAATCAGGATATATTCTTGTGTAATCTAAATAAAAGCAAGGGCCCCTCTGGAGAGTTGTCTGCCTAAGAATAGAAACAGAAACATCAACTTGCAAATCGTGTGAACTGAACAAAGTGATAGAAATCCAACAGGGCTTGTTTCAAAGTGCATTGTTCTACGGTGTCTATCACTGTAGTTCCTGCAGCAAACCTAAAACTTTCCAGTAATACAGATGAAAGAAACATAATGTTTGGCACTCAGAAAATATTTTTTTCCAAAATGGATTTAATTTATATCGTGTGTTTATTTTTTAAGTACCTGTAGTTAATTTTTATTAATTATAAAAATCGATATTATGTTAAAAACTGAGTGGCACAACTAGTGACTGGAACAAATCCTAACCTCAAATACTGTAAATTTTTCATACAAGGTCTGATCACTGTTCCAATTTATTTAAGGGATGCAGGTATAATCATGTTCATGCAAGGACCTAAAACCCTAACCCTAAATCACCTAACCCTAACCCCAACCTTCGCAAAATATGTAACCTATTTTCTTCATGTTTTGCGCAATTACTCTTTTTTTTTTTTTGAAAGAGACAAAGTGACATGAAAATACAAAACAGTGTGATATATTAGTATAGGCAGCTCAAGAATTTTTCTGATAACTAGATATTTTTTCTTAGAATTTAAAAAATATTTTTAAGTCAAGATGGAATAGTGTCATTTGCCTTTCCCATAAATGCTGCTTGACACAAAAATAAAAAATGTCAGTATGTGGAGGATTCCATCTAAATTAATATACTCTATATAGAAAACCATCAGGCTAATTCATTTAATCCTACGTGACTAACCATTAGTCAGCCCTGTGGTCTCTATGTATGACCGCACTGTGCCTGAGGAGAAAAGCTGTTATTTTGTTTCAGTTGACTTCAAAAATGTCTAACGTCATGAACCTGCTGAAAATGATTCTGTGATGAGTCACATTTTGAGCTGTATACTGCTGAACCAGAATGCTGTCTTCACACAGCAGGTCAAATGAAAAATACAACCCAGAAAACCTTATAAAGATGACAAAAGTCCGTGCAACCCAAGAAATGGAAAAAAAAAAAAAAAAGATGTAAAAACAAGGGCTGTTTCCAAGCCTGAAACAGTTGTGTAGAAGATATGAAGATTAGTCATTCTCTTCTATTGTTTTTGGTTTGGCGACCAGACCTGACCATTGGGGAATATTTGGATGTAATATCAAGGGGAAACTCGTTGGCAAAATGTTTGGTGGCAATGACACGTTGTAGGAAGCAGACAGAGATGAAAGGATTGATGGCATTAAAGGCTTAATCTGTCAGAAGTAAACAAAGGGTGAAGCTATCTAAAAAACATACAAAGCACACAGACAATAAATGCTGTACTGTTGCATTTGTTATAATATAGGACCAATCACTAACAATATTGTTATGAAGTGAGATAAGCTGTGCTATTCTCCTACGTACTTTAAGAATTTCTTGTCAAGGTAACAGGCTTGACACATTCCCCCACACCTTACGTCCTTCGGGTTCTAGGGATGGAAGCTCACTAGTTGTTGTGAATCTGTCCATGTGCAACATGGAGAGACGATTAGGTGTAATACCTGTCAGCATACAGTACTCATGGGGCTGTTTGCTACTTACTCTTGGTGTGCGTGGTTCAAAAAAAAACATCACAACAAGTGTCATGTGAAATTGGGAACCTGTGGGAGAGGGATTTAGATGTGTCGCCAGCAAGCCTATGCGATTATTGAGAAATTGTGTGAAAGCTCAGTGCACCAGCATAAGGAATGAGATTTATAACATTGAGATGCGGATGCAATATGACAACAAATGTAAGTAAGAATTCTGACTGGCCTCCTTCTCCGAGCTTACACGTGATAAGCCACAACTATCGTGTCTTGAGCTGCCAAGACGGTGAGTAACACGACCTCATCTGGCCAGGGCAGTGGGCTATGACATTTCACCCCCCTGCCAAGCGGATCTTCTTCAATCTTTTCTCTCCAAAGCCCCCATGGCCTCCAGGGGCAATGTCAGCATGCAGCACTCAGCTGAGGTTGATTGAATTAAATGACAAAAAATGGATTCTACTTACTCAACACACAGGAAAGATGAATGCAGCTCTGATGTACATTGAGTCAAGAAAATGTGAGCGTTTGTCTCATACAGGCTTCCACCAGGATACAGGGGTGCAATGATTCAGAGAGTCATTAGACTAAATACATTCTCAGCGGTAGATTCTTTACAACTGGGACTACATCAGAACTCAACCCTGGCATCAAGTTCCTCTCTCAGGCTTTTGGGAAAGTCTTCTTGTTTAAGCCCTGCACCAAAGGTTGGCTCGGCTGTTTGATGTAGATTTTTTTATTTCCTAGCAATGAGGCAGCGGTAGCCTTAGGTTAGTGGAACAAACTTATTATTAAAGGTTGTTTGGGAAGATTTGGTTGTGGTAATTAATTAGAAGCACTTTACTGTGTTTGCAGCCGGCAAGCCCTTAAGCAGTGAAATGCATATACTATAATCCTCTGCTCCCTATATCTATGGCTGCAAGGATGTAGAATTTATGTGAGCTTTGAGTCATCTTACTGAGGAAGATATAATGTTCATGTCATGTGAAAAGCATAAACTGTTTAAGATGTCCATTTGCACTGGGAAAAGTATGGTCAAAATATTCAAAAAGCCCTGGTGGATGTTGACGCCAATGTTGGTGAAATAACGCTTCAAGCAAGATCTCTTAAATGTATCCAGATTACCCTGGTGTCAGCTGTATATCGTTAAATTTAATCTTTTTTTCTCTAATTTTAATGTCGCTCTCTCCATGACAAGGCAACTCATATTTGGAACAGCCCTGGAGGATGGCAGTAGTATCTGCCCAAGAGATTGACTCATTGATTTCCTTCAGCCTTTAAGAGCGTCTCTGAGAGCCACTAGGCAGGTCTGAAGGGCCCTCATTACAGACATGAACATGTAAAGCTGTTCACTGCCTGAGGCTGTCTGAAGAAGAACCCCAAATTGAGCGCTGCAGTGAGGATGATGGATAACCTTGTCAAGGATACAGATGCTGCCTCCAGGGGGTTCGGCTCCCTTTTGGGACGAGTCAGCTGGGCTGAGGACCACATGTTGACTGCCAGAGCCTCTTTGCAGTGCGACATACTGCCCCACAGAGCCAATGACTGCTGCGAGATCGTGCACACCTCTAAGATGTTGCATCGGTAACACGCAATCAATAAAGCAGCAGGATGTAACAACAGCTCCAACATGTATGTTATCCATTCCTGGTTGTGCATCGTTATGATTGTTAAGAGAATCCCCACTGAAGAAAGTGATCCTCATAAAAAGCTTTAAAATAGGTTTTATTGAAAATTAAAGCATTTTAGCATTAATAAAAAAAATATTCTTAGTTCTGAATACATAATTCACTTTTTTTTTTTTTTTTACAAAAAAAAACTCTTATCAAATTGTATTAATAACTAAAAATGCTGTTACAACATCAGTTATTCACCCTGGAGTGAAAAATGGATATTGTGACAAGTGTTAAGTTCTATCAGCCAAATCCATCATTACATTTGTTTGTCTTGTTTTTCAAATGAACTGGGATCAGAATATAGATAGGTGGAGAGAATCTGTCATCACAACTGTAACAGTCAACAAAAGGAACTATTGTTTTACAGAATGTTGGAAAGGCAACAAGGCCAACTCATAAACAATAGATCAACAAGGTATCATTATTTTTAGATTATGTCTTTATTAAAACAATATCAATATTACATTTTTTTGTCAATATCAATTTATCACAGCAGTGCCAATTACAACCAATTCAAATCACAATTCAAAAAGACTGATATGAATTTGTATTTTTAGTGACTAATAAAGCTCACTGTTGGTCGGAATTCATTTGCACCTCTCATCCTCCTCCTCCTTCTTCTCCATCGCAGGCCATTTATGGGTTTTTCATCTTCAGTTAAGATAAGCACATTTTGCCGCATATTTCAATGCAATTACTGTTGCTGTCAAACCTCAAATCGGTTGCCCCTCTGCTTCTGTCAGCTGTCATTTCAGCATGAAATCATTGTGACCCTCCTGCGATCCACTCACAATCATGATATCTAAGCGCCTCATCACATTCTGATCTTCAACCATTTCTGTCATCCATCACCATCACCGCCAGTTCACAGGCTGCATCCAATAATATTATCTACTTCACCACCGAAAGAAAACATCAACCATTTACTCAGGTTGAAGTCTCTCATCATTGTAAATGCAATTTATAAGTCATTTATAACTAATAATTTTTTAATTACAACTTAACATGTGCTTACTGTGTTATTTTAATTATATTCATTATTACATAGTACTTACAGTTGGTCTGTGACATTATTTCTAAGCTATGAAAAGTATGATTTTCCAAGTACACAAAATGTCCTGTATTTTTCCTTACCAACAAATGATTCCAGTCTTTAGTGGATTATATTTACATGGTTTGGGTCAAGTTATTGGCACACCATAGCAAGAAAACACAGTATATCTGTTATAAGTATTATAACAATTTTTTTAAAAACCAAAGTGCTCAAATTGATTTTGCTCTGATAGACTTCTCCACGCCTCCTAAGAAGAGCTACCGTTTCCAACCCTAGGAGTTCTACCGAATGTCACGTCTTCACAGCGCCAGGCAACCACATGGTGTGATGGAATAGAAGGGGATAGAGGGATATCTGTGCTGTGTGTCACTTTGATGGAGAGAGCATGAGAGCGGTGAGAGAGGGAGTGCACTTGTGTGATTGAGGGCTCCAGGGCCACATGTCTTTGTGTCCTGCCCTTTGAATAGGCCTTGCCCTCCTGGTCCAGCTCGCCCTGGTTCTCCTGTTGGTACAGGTAGAGTTAATCAGAGACCGTGGCACCGGGTCCATGTGGTCGGCCTTGAATAAAACATGGAGCGATAGAATTTAATCAAGAGAGGGCATCTGTGGCTGTCTCAAGCTGTGGGTATCAACACTCCACCGATCCAACACATGTGTCTCCATACTAATGACAAGTCTAAAAAGAGGCATAGGGCAACCTCTTTTCATAATGAAAGTGTTTTTATACATGACATGTCTATTAATTAGTATAGAATAGTCACTAAGATGTGCTCAGAAGAATCGAGATTTGCTGAAGGGGATTTGCCCATTCTCTGTTAAGCCAGTGATTCCTTAGGAAGTATTTCTAACCATGGAGGGCCAAAAGAAGGAGGGAGGGCATTGAGATTGAAAGGGAGTGTGTGAGTGTGTGTGTCCAACTCTGACTCTCTTTGTCTCTCCCTCTGACTGATTCATAGAGCCTATAAATCACAAGCGCAGCAGAACTGAAACTGTCAGTAGAGCTTAGCCCTGTTAAAATGCATCTAAGTGAGGCGTGTATTTAAGCAGGAGCACGCAAACACATTTAAACCACATGAAAAAATTAACAGTGGTCAAGAAGTGCATGTATAATTTGCTATATAATCTCAAGACTAGGCAATAGAACTTAAAGATGGAGAGTTCCTCGACTGACTTATAGAGAAAAGAATGATTTTATCCAATAAATTGTTTGAGAGACAGCTACATGACCAACCATATTATTAGGATTGCGTTGTATCCTTTCAAATGCAGCAGCTTCCATGTGTTTCTTTCCTGTAATGACCAGCATGACTTGGATAATTGAATGTCTTCTCTCTACCCATTTGTGTCCCACCTCGGCAGATAAGAAGCTATTACCGTCTGTTTATGTCTTGCCATTAAAAGTGGTCGTTAAGCTTTACTTCAAGTCCCTTTTTTATTTCTGACAATACAATCTGCCATAATTGCATTTGTTATCTGCTTTCATTCAAACTCCAAATCAATAGCACTTCACAATTCAAAACCTCAAAAACAGAACGTCGAAGACAACCTGTATCCGGTACAGTTAACAAGCAGGCGTGCTCTATTGTCACTTTTCAGGACATGATCAGCACCGATATTTTAGGCAATGTAAAGGATGGAGCAGGAGGGAAATTGTTTTCTAATTCTCATTTCACACTCCAAATGTGAAAGCAGCCAGGCACAAAGAGAACTGGTTCGTCTACATGCACAGTGGTCTGGCTCACTGCATAACACCAAATTATCTTTCCCTTGGCTTAATTATTCATTAGGCAAACATAATTAATTTAAGAAGCTTCCCTCACAGGAAGTGTTTCAAATGAAGGCCACAAGGACAGCTTTCTGCTTAATCATTATCCGAACAGGGAAGACAGCCAAGAACCTGGGAGGGTCTAGGTGCATTTTTTTGAATATAATGTCAATCAGTGCCAGTAGTTTCACAGAGTTTGGAAAAGTTAAAGTCCTGTATGGAAAGTCACTGAAGCGGTTTTATCAGCTGAGCTGAGACAGACAGAAATCCCATCAAATTGGTGCTCCTGAATCGTATCTTAATGTCTGCAACTTCCACAATAAATGAGTTAGGAGCAAAACTGCAAACTTAACTTACTTCTGATAAAACTATTTCCAGCCCTCACACCCACACATCGTTTAGCAGTTTGTCTCGCTGTATCTGACAGGGGGCCGTGATGCTTTTGCGTGACTAAGGGAATAATAGACCCAGACAGACGGATTTTGTTCTGTAGCTCTTTTTAGCCAATCTACCTCCCATCCCACACATTTACCTAAAAACCACCTAATTACACAAACAGAATACATTTGTGCACAGTCACAAACTTTGCCCTCTATTCTCCTTTAATTTTTTCTTCCTCCACTCAATGTTCCCTGACTCCAATGGAATCATTTTGGAGAGAAGGGGGAGGCTTTGATCTATCTCTCCCATGATTCTGGGCTTTCAGATCATGGGATGGTTTGTCTCTTAGCTCACAAAATCATCACATGGCCAGAGATGAAGAGCAAACATAACCGAGGTGCTTCTTGAAATCCATTTGCGTAATCGCAGAGTAGCATGTACGACTGTGTATTTGTTTTTAAGGATTGACCTTTTTTTTTTCTTTTTTTTAATTTCTCTCATGTAGCTCTATCCCAGCAATCCTCAAAGGCTACTGTGATGGTAAATCATTATTTTCGTTTATTATTATTATTTCCGCCATGATGTCTGAATTACAGGACTGCAGCTTCCTTTCCACCGTGGCTTTTGTCTGCATTCACCTTATTTCAACTAAAATTTCATTCAGTGATATGTCTCTGTGAGTGAAGAAATCTGACTCATATCCATGGAAACAGCATGTATTTTTTGCTTCCTTTAGGAAATATTAAAACTGTTCTATTCTGAGGCTCAAGTCACGAATCAATGTAAAGAGTGAATATGACACCTCTGTGCCACTGTTGATTTGTCACTTGGACAATAATTTTTCTTGCAAGTAAACAGGTAGAGATGGCAAGAATAATCTATAGTCAAGTCTCCAAAGTGAAAGTTTGTTCTCTGCAGTTTACAGACTGTAAAATGATAAATCAATTTTTAAACAGGTCTATTAATTCTGGTTTGTCATGTGCACAAAAACACTGAAGGTCATTGTGAGATATGCTCTCCTTACATCAACATGCAATTAAAAATCAATTATTTCTATTAAGATTATAATAAGACATTATTTCTGAAAATGTTAATCTACCTAAAAATAATCATCTTTCAAAAATACATTGAGTTTGTCCTCTTTGATTGTTCCCACCGAAACAAAAATATACGAAAGATCGTTCCAATTAAAATAAAAGTCATAGTAAACGGAAACATGGTTTTTCATTTGCTTCCGTCATCCAAGGCGTTTCCCGCCTATCGCCAGTACTCAGCTGGGACTGGCTCCAGCAGACCAGTGACCCTTACAAGTGGCAGAAAACAAGATGATTACGATAAATTCCTCTTCTAGGAGATGAATGAATGAACATAAAAACACAGAATGAGCACAAAAAAAACAAAAAACAACCCACATCAGGCAATGAGGTGAAACAACATGTAAATTACAGTTGCTGACTATGAGTTCATTAATGTTAATTAATTAATGAACATTAATGAACTAATTGTACAATTGTACAATTGTACAATTGTAATGTACAATTGTACATTACACTACAATTTTTGCTGCCATAGGTCAGTGCTTGTTTAAAAATGTCTTAGAAAAATGTTAGCAAACCCTCCGAGTATGAAATGACGAATACCTTCGGCTTGAAACTTTTCTCTTATCTCTGCTTTCATTTACAGTTGAGTGGAGTAAATATGAAAGACACAGAGAACCTTAACTAATGGTAAGAGATACTGAGTCAGAGTGCACAGACAATGAAAGGAAAGGCTGCGGAATAAAATGACTCACAGCAGACTTTTAATCCAATTTTCTTGGGAGTTGAAGCCGCATAAAGATCAAATAATGGTTTGTCCCCTATAAAAGCCATAGGGATGGTTATGTTTCATCCAGATAGTCTGCGGCAAACCAAACTACTGCAATCCATCAACAATCTAACAAGACAGAAACAGATTCAAAGAGAATCCACAGCAGTCGGGACTGAAGTTGATACAAATCCAAATAAATACTGTACAAGGTTGGCAGTGCATTCCTCTCAACATCTTAATATTTTTATTATTTTAATATAAAATCACAATATGGAATACACTGATGTGTTTGAAAAAATAAAAACCTGGCTTAGACAAAAGGAATATAAGAGATCAGATAAATTTCTTGGAAGTGAAATAATCACGCTAGTGTCTTCTTCCAATTCTACCAAAGCATGAAATAAGATATTAACTACTTAAATTCCACCAAGGGATTTTCTCCTCCCTCCCCTGTCTGCTTTACCTTTCATCACACCTCAAATGTGCATCCAGACACAGCATTGGGGCTCCAGGAGGGGGGCCGGGGAGCCTCTCTGCAGCTTCTCAGCAAAAACAGCTTTGTCAAACTCGGTTAGCCGCCTCCAAGGGGAAAAACTTCTTTCCACAGTAATGCTCCAACTATTCACACCGTGCCCCCACCTCCACCGTTGCCACCTCATCAATCCACACAGCAACAAAGGTAAACAGCCTCACACCTTTCAAGCAGAGGCCCATGCTGCTTTGTTGACACAGTGAGTGCAAACCACCTGCACAGAGGGTAAGCAACTCACAGGGCAGACTGAGCTTCATTTACAGAAGGTAATTGCACTGGAGCCAAGTGGGGCATTTTTGTGATGAGATTTTTTTTTTTTCAGCTTTGCAAAAACCTTGTCTAGATTTGTTTACTCTCTGGATGGAACTATCTTGACAGGGACACACAGTAAGTTCACATAAACTCAAACATGTCAGCTTCAAGCAGAAACAGCCGTCGACACTGACAGGCTATTTACCCACCCGCCTTATTTCAACACACCTGAAGGGAAGGTGACAGTTATATGGTCGCCACGTCTTAAGATGCGCTAAAGGAAAACACTGATGAATATTAATGATTTACAGGGAGACGTTTTCGTATCTTGTTGGATTTACTGTGCACTCTTGATTTGTTAAAATTATTTGTGCGAAGCTTTCTTGATTTAAAAATAAGAGAAGATTCCCCATTGCTTCCATTTCTCTCCCTGCTAACTCAGTCAAGCCATGGCACAATAGAAACGATGGCAGAAACACAACACATACTCCCAGCTCCTATCTAATAGAAGATATTTGACTCTTTCCGTGTGATCGGCAAATCATTTGCCATGCGTATGTTTCTCAGACTTAAAACTCCAATACATATTTCTGAAAGCAGCCATTTTCAAATTGTGCACTGGAGAGAATAACCCAGTCATTATTTCAACAGCTGTCTTCACACGTCGCAAATTCAGTTTTCCCTCATTTTATTCCTGAAAAAAACAGCATATGTGGACGTCTGTTTCAGGCACAGGCTCCAAAAAAAAAAAAAAAAAAGGAAAGAAACCCCATCAAATGATTGTCAACAAAATATTTTCTCACCTTTTTTAGTCGCTGCTAAACATTCAGACAGTTGTGTTTATGATAATGAAATAAAACAAAAATGGTACGCATTGACCTCAATTTAAAACTGTGGAATCAGAAGCAGTTTCCTTTTTTCATTCTATTCAGACTGTCTCTATAATGACCACACACTATTATAAACACTATTCAGGGAAGATGTATGGAGTTATGTAAGGTAACAGTGCAAATTGTATTATTGAGGAAAATGTGATGCATTCCACACTAACACATTATGGTACAATGGCTAGCATTGTTGCCTTACAATAAGAAAGGTAAGTCATCTGCTGTAGAGACGAGAAACACCGGATAAGATTAATATGTGCTCCTGGTTGAGAACTGGCCTGTTCCGGTCCCAAATGACCCAAGACTGACCCAAAAAGCCCCCCCCACCCCCCATCGGGAATGAATGTTTATTGTTTTCAATTGGGTAGTTGGATAGAAACATGGGCTTCTATAAATAAGTGATGGGCAATTATAGATTACTGCAGATATCATCAGTAAATTTCTTTAGATGTTCCATACGTGGATTTGTGTGGATTTGTGTGTGTGTGTGTGTGTGTGTGTGTGTGTGTGTGTGTGTGTGTGTGTGTGTGTGTGTGTGTGTGTGTGTGTGTGTGTGTGTGTGTGTGTGTGTGTGTGTGTGTGTGTGTGTGTGTGTGCATCAATGTCAACGTGGTTATAAAAAAAATTTTTTAAAAGGCATTTACCGTAAAAAAAAAAATCCATTTTGGCAATTTTGAGCAAACAAGACATGTTCATCAGGGATACAAAAGTTTATTTTCTAATGAAGGGGCTGTATGCTTTTAAGGACCTTGTGTATGAATACCAATGAAGACCACATTGATGCTTCTAAATGAGACGATCTGGTCTATGGAGAATTCCACCAGCTATTCCTGTTTTTTTTTTACCCTTGATCAGTTGAAGAGTGTGTCTTGGTGGTATGTGTAACAGGCACAGTAGCAATAAAAACACTTCAGTTAGAATCGTAAAAGATGGAGTGGTGCTAGCAATAATAGCAGCAGTAACATTTATTAGAATTAAAACTGTTGAGAGGCACCGATGTACTATGAATCTTGGGATAGGGTGAGTTGCTCACAAAAAGAGCGCTGCGTTTGAGGGAGTCATCAAAATGGGACAGGCCTTGTCGTGCTGCCGTGATGCATTGCGCTGGGACGGTGTCTTTATATACAGTCTTCAAAAAATGCGGTCCCTGAATTGGGACACAGCTACAGAGTCCAGGGAATTAATGCAAGCATAGGGTTGTTTCAGGGCAGACGTTTTATCTGGTGAGAGAAGCATCTGTTGCTGTTATTGAGATGAATATCAGACCCTGAAAACAAAAGCTAAATAGAATTCAGCCTTTGGGTGTACCAAGGTATTGGAGGCTCTACCTGGTTTTGGTCTAATTAGTCTTATTTTTTGAATCCCTTTGTTTGTCCCTTGCTGTCCCAGTATAAAAGGACCCCAGGTGTTGGCAGTGTCTTCACCTGTCCTGCTCTGCTGTCGCTCGTGTCTCCGTCAGCCTGCCCAGCTGCACCTCACTGTGTGCCGTGTTTCACCTCCCCTTCTTTTCCTTGTCTGTTTCTGTCAGCCTGTTTGTTTTCTGCTGTCTTTTGACAACTCATGATTTTTTTTTTTTATTCTTGCAGGTTTACAGTTAAGTTTCTGTCACATCAAGATGGCCACATCTCCAAACCAGTCGTTCAAACTGGAGGTCAAAGGGTAACAATATATAATCAATATATAGAGCTTAATATAACAAGGTCCATGAAACTGGCTAAATACAGTATGTGTGTGCAACCAGATCTAAAACTGTTGATCTAGAACCTACATCCCAGCAACACACATAATTTGATTAGAGCAAAACCATTGTTGACTTAATTTTTATTACTACAGTAATAACCCTAATTTACTTTTTATGTACACAATCACGTGAATATAAGATTGCAATAAATCAGACTTAAATGTACTAAGGATGTCTCACTATCCTCATAGTCCCACCAATGGAATGATCTTAACGTATTTTAAATTGTGTCCCCAGGATATCCTCCATAATGGCTGGTTTTAAATCAATTGGCAAACTACCGCTAATTTACTTCCTAAGCATTTTCTATACACACTGTGTAAACGTCCAGCCTGTGAAAACCCATCCCTCCACAACTGTCAGAATTCCCTTTCTCTGTTTGCACTCCTTTTTCTGATTTAATCCTTCAACACACTCACAGCCAGGCTTCATGGGATGAATACATGCTCCACCAAGCTGATAAACTATGTTTCAGAACTGGGGTTAAAGGAGAAGTCAAGTAAGGTTTTTATTTATTTATTTATTTATTTATTATTATTTGGCTTGAGCCAGCAAGAAAATATTTGAACACATACCAAGGGGTTTCAGGATTGAGCTTTTATGATTTCCTGTAGAGCTGAATACAGTTCAGTGACATGATTTAGACCCTTCAAATATATGTTTTATATCCTTGGAACCTGTAAAAAATAAAAATAAATACAGACCATGCAGCAATGATAACGTGCTGCAGAACAAGTAAACACAATACACTACTTACATAATGTATGTTTCAAGGCAATCCATGGCCTTAAATGTAGCACAATATGGCAGATGGCCACAAAACAGAAACCACGAGCAGTTAAGGAAAAAGCAGTGAAACTACTGGCAACATGGTGATGATGGTTTCACATATCAATCTAATAGTTAGCAATACATTACACCTAAAAGCAAAAATCTGACCAAGTCGTTGAGATGTCTCCCTGCTCTTTGAAATAAAAATAAAATGAAGAAACATATATCACAACTATTGTATATTATATTATAACTAAATATCACCATATGAGAAGAAAAATCAGAAATGCCAGGAGCAGCTTTTACCACTAAAAGCCACAGCCCAGCAATCAATGGCGTGCTCGAACAGAGCTCCAGCTGTTCCCCGCTAAGTAATCCATTCTTAAGGGCGGGCATTCTTTTTAAAGGCTGCTCAATGCGTTGACAGATGAGAACGGCCACAATGAGCTGGCTCTCCATCACCGGGAAAGAAACGAAGGCAGGGGATTGGATTATAACTGACAGACAATTGCCTGACCGCCAAGCCAGTTGCTTACATTTGCTCGATATTTTGAAGATGGTGGTCGATGTTAAAACCTTTAAATTAAACAAAAGGTCCTCTGGGACGGCACATCTACAATAACGAACAGAGAAGGAGTCATCACAGCCCGCCGCTCCGTGTCTCCATCTGGACTGGAGATGTCAGACAGACAAAATACTTGGAAACGGATGAACGATTGATGCTTTGTTTTACCCACTGATTCAAACTCAGATCGGTCAGAAGCTTACTCCTCTGTAGAAGTCGATGCTTTTGGTGATCTTAATAAAACACGCAAAAGCTCAAGACGGTGTAAAGCGGACGAGCTGCGCAGTAAATGTGATGACTTTCCCCAGCGTCCTGCACACATTATTTGTGTTGGTCTTTGACAATTTTCAATTACTGACGCAGCTACTATCCCTTCCTTGATCTGTCCACAACATTGTTATCTTCCTCTGCTACTTATAATATGTTTACTCATCCTGATGAATTCAATTACATCTTTTCAGAGGAAATTACTGTGGGGGTGGTTCAGCCTGCCAGAGGTCAGCACTAACTGTGAATACTAAAACTACTCCTCCAAACACATTACACAGCCTATTACCTGCTGCTTTCCGTGCTACCCTCTCCAACCCCACATAAGCCCTTCCACTGCTACAGATGAAATGCTTTCTAGATGGGATGTGGCGTGGAGAAGAGGGGAAGAGAGTCAGAGCTGTCCCAAGGCCTAATCGTTTGGGAGAGCCATCCCCACTGCAGCAGCAAAACACGCCAGTCCCGATTAAAGGAGGTGTGTATTTGGCCAGGTAAAACGTGAAAGGTGTGAAAAGGAGGCTTGACCCTTGGGAACGCCAACTTCTTTTATTTTTTTCAGCAGATCAATAAGTTGCAAGGCCAAAGGCAAAGGAGGTAGAGGTAAACTAGCAAAGCACTTCCTTGACAAAGTAGCAGACAACGCTTCATTTAGGGCTTGTGCTTGAGGATGATTCTTCACTTGAATAAATCAAATGTGCATAGCAGCACATGATTTGTGGTGGTACACTTTCTAAGTCCATTGCCTACCCTGTCGGGGGTTCTGCATGGAGAGCAGGATTTCATATATGGAGTGGCCGTAGGTGCCTGCTTCCAATCGAGAAGAGATTTCTCTCCTTTGCCAAGGATGCATGTTGACAATTGCATCGTAAACCTGTTACTTTTAACGTCTCAGGAAATGATTGTGTTGAGACAAAACTGAGGCTGTTAGGAGCACACAAAAAAACAACTTCTCACATTATTATCTAAAAGCAATAACCCATTTTAGGTCTACCTAAACTGTCAATGCAATTTAAAACAAAACAGGATAGAGAATGCTATCAAGGAAGAGGCTTTATTTTACTCTGCCAGGTGGTTCCATGTGCTGTTTTTGTGCCATTGCAAATGATACAAAGTATAGCATGTAAAATTTAAAATGTTTTTAATGAAGCATTCATGCTAGCTCCCTAATCACAAAACACCTGAACAATAATCTACTTTTTAATCATAATTTTAAGACGAAATATTAATTATTATTCACATACAAGCTATACTATACAGAGTATGCAGATGCAACACTAACTAGTAAGAAAGCTGAAATAACAGCAGCTCAAAATTAGAAATCAAAATAATTCAGACTGATTCTGCTTTAGCTCTTTCATAGTTGCTTTATGCAACATTGTAAATCCTACTATATATTGTTTGCAAGATTATGCTCAATTTAGTTTTTGTTATAATAACTAAAAATACAGTAATCAACTAGTAAACCTTCAAAAAAAAACCTTGTGTATCTTAAACCCTCAAAAATCTCGGTCTGTCACTTGTTTGTAATATTTTATTGCCAGTTCAAAAGTGTGACTCACACAAAATGAAAAAAAACATTATGCATAAATATAATAAGCAGTGTCCTCACAGGGCATTCTGCGAGGAATAAACGGGAGAGTCTGTTTATCTAAACAAGTTGGTGACTGAATAACACCAACCCAAAGATACACTGGAATACAAACTGATAAATAAATAGTCTAAAGTGAAAGACAACCCAACACACACACATACAAAAAAAACCCCAAAAAAACATATTAACAGGTTTGGCTTGCTTTATTTTTATAGCGGCTGCTGCTTTTGGACCCCAAAGTAACCTGGGAAAGAAATGAAATCTTTATTTTCTATAGGTTCAGAACAGCTGTGAGAGAAAGTGATGAAATCCTTGCAAAAATCTTTTGACAACTAGAGCGCCACAATTTCCAGGAAGAAAATATATGAGGCATTGACTCAAATTAGGATGCATAGAACATTCTAGCAGAGCGAGACAGGCATTTGCACATGAAGAGCTGAAAATGAGTAGCATTCAGCCAAGCTGTGAGCTCCACCTAGGAGGCAGTGAAAGAGACCAAGCCAGGCACAGAGAGGGGCTGAGGCAGGCAGGCGCCAAGCCTTGAAGAGGGGCATTCTGGCATAATGACTCTCATTTACCATTGACAGGCCTCGGGAAAGTTAAACTAATTATGACAGCCGACAGATTCTAAATAATCCTTAATGAAGTTAATCACTGGCAATCCAACAAACAGGTGTTGAATGATTTCTGTTACCTCCCCTGAAATTATAGGATGTTCCTATTTTTCCTCACCACCGCTCAAAGCAACAACCCCCCCCCCTAAATACGCCGTGTTTTTTCACACAATCCTGGCAATTTTCATGAACCTTTGTGCAAACGAACAATACCTCCAACGCCAGGAAACAGCAAACTCGCTGCATAACCTTTTCATGCTGGAGAAATGAACAAGGAGACACAAAATTCTTTTATTGAGTATGAAATGAAAATTCTTCTTAGGGTACATGTGTCAATACAAAAATCAGACGCACAAAAAAAAAGCAGTATGAGTTCAGAATTTCACTGTCAGCGGTGTACTTTTTCTATGCTCTTCTTTCAATAATAACCAAAATTCACTACTCAAAATGTAAAGTTGTTTTAGAATATTTTGTCCTAGTGTATGAGCAAAACAGGAAATTCCTCAGATATGTCTTAATATTAATAAAAACTACATTTCACATATTATGAAATTCTGAAATGTGATTTTGGTGTAATTAAAGAGATCATAACTCATTTAATGAGTTCTCGGTTACATAAAACCTCCTTTTAACCAACTCCGTGATCATTACGGAGTATTATAAATATTGAGAGTTTAAGTGTACACAAAGAAACTATGTTCAGGTGAACGTGATGAAATTGTGTAAAATTTGATATGTCTCACAAGGGCAAAAAAAACAAAAACTCTCCACACTAAGTTGGTGAATGATTACGATTGGATTTTAAATCTTAATCATGTTTTAATCTGATCATAAAATTAAACCATTCTTGCGCCGCTTTCTAATGAGAAAGATTAAAATTATTACAGATTAATTGTGTTTGGAGGAACCGGGAATGTAGATATGATGGATCTGGAGCTGTAACGTTTGGTTTGACCCTGTTGAAGATACTTGTGATGACAAGCTACATATCAGGGTGTTAAGTTGACGGATACTCCTCAAGACAAGTTCAAGCTGCTGCCTTCAGTTTGTGTATACGAGTCAATTTTCATAACAAGATCTTTGTCCCTTGGAGATTTGCGCTGAGATAATTAAAGGCCTGTGGCGTTCTCACTCAGTACTAAGAAGGACTTGTTAGTGATTATATCCTCAAAACACTGTTGCTAGTTACTGCTGCTCCATTTATTAAACTACACATCCATCACCATTTATGAAACACGGTCAAATCTTCTCCAGACTTTAGTCATTTGGTATTGAATCTTTGCCTGAAGTCTAAGGATTTACAAATAGATCTCCAGGGGCTGCACCCTAGACACAACAGGAAGGCAGGCTAGAAAATTAACCTGATATGTTTCAAATTTGCTCTTAAATTGAGTGTAATGCAAATTTTGATATTATATCATAAAGCAGGGAGTTGTTTTGACTTCAAAACAACTCCAAAACAGGATGAAACAGAGGAAAAAAATGTACAGCTAAACATTCAGTTACAGTGGTACCTTTAACAATATGAACATATACAGTGTAATCTGTAACACAAAAGAACTCTATGATGCTTTGCTGTGGACTATGTGAGTTTTCATCAATACTGACATAATGGAAAGTTGTTACTGTCTGAAATGCTGCAAACGTCAGATACGTGATGAGAGTCCCAGCTTGCAAACATCTACATGTCAGAATTTAGTCATGTGGACCAAGAACTAAGTCTTGACAAATTAAAATTGCAACATATAATTACTGCATATTTTCTTCTACCACATAATGAGCATAGGAAGTGACATTAAAGTCCTTCCCGCCGCATCCATAATAAGTGGAAATTCAGAGTCCTTTCAACCATGGCAACAAGGCCGTGGCTGCTGAAACACCGACAGGGTGCAATGGCCCACTCAGAATTGGTTGCGGTTTTAATTATTGTTGTTTTTGCTGTCAAAGGTGTAAATGAAGACTAGAGAGGTTCTCATCTGAATTTTAATTATCTTTCCTCAAATGGAAGTAATCTCGCTCTCACTCCAAATGATCTCTTTTTAATAATGAAAAATTAAAGGGATAGAAGTCGTCACCAAATGATATGCAAATCAACATTATTTGTTTCAGTAATGGATTTTTGAATACGGTCTTACTATTATTTACTTTCTATCGCTCAGAAATTACTTTTGTCACTTGAATGTTTTACAGTCTGTTTGATATATACCATGTACAACTTGTCTGATGCTGAATACGCAGTTCAAGACCAAGTCACAGTACACCAAGAGACATCTCTGAAGTCTACAATTATGCTTCCACCCTATTTTGACTTTGAACAATTCTGAGATGTTATACCCTGCACATGTGATACATGTCAAATTTTCAAAAATGCATAATAAACTATTATAAATATATGTCCTCTTCTGTAAAAGCTGCATGAATTCACACTGCTATCAGAAATTGGAAGGAGTAATACACCTCAGACGGACGAAAAGTAACCCGACACTTAAGGAGAAATCAGTCTCTTCTTCTGAAAACGTATAAGAATAAACATAATAAATGAAAATGAGGAAATGTTGGTACCTATTTCAACAAATTAACTTCAAACTAATAAATCCTGAGTGATTAGGTGAGAATGACTGCAGATGAGAAATTGATGGTATCATTTCCTAAATGAAGAGTCTCTGTTCCCTGACAGTCAACTGGAAGGATGAGAGTTTATATTCTCTGCTAGGAAACAGACGGAAGTAAGCAGAAAATAACAGACTGCACCATAAATGCGAGATTAAGACCCGAGAAAAACAAAACCTTACTCATTCCTGTACGTGTCTAAACGTTCAAAACTTCTCACAGTGGCAAAACATCACAACCGTGAGAATTAAAAATTGAAATTGCGCACCTTGGAGAATTTACTAAGAAGTGAACATTTGCTGGCAAAGCAACAATACAGAATTCAGTAATGGAAGCTGTAATATTTTATTTTGCTCCAGATATAGTGCCCTGTGCAGTTTTCTCTCCCTGGAGTTTTGAGCAGTGAGAAAAAAGTCCAGGTGTGTTCTTGAAATACGTGTAATAGTGACTCTGAAAACACTCATGCATTCACACATCCACTACTAAGCACTACTGGACCAAGCTTTTATTCTTGAGTGTGTGTTTACCAGCATAGTTAATTAAATATTAAACTAAAATGCCTTCTGGTGGTGTTAAGCTATGCTGCAAATAACTCCATCCTCACTTGATTTTCATTCAGACACTTGGACCTTCTCTCCGGTAAATATCCAATTATCACATGTGTTGTTGACAATGAGAAAAATTGTTGCAGGCGCTGGTTCAGGATGCAGTTTCATCTTTAAAGGGCTGAGTTGTAACAACTCAACCAGCCCGGGCGAAATGTATCCAATTTACAATTTCTCCATTGTTCAGCTATCACTCTTTCAACTTGAACATGTTGATATGACTCAATCACAGTGTGTTTCAAGCTGCAAGGGATCACTTTCATAAAATAGTGCAGTTTTCTGTTCACAGATAAATCACTGAAAGTTGCAAATTTTTATTTTAACTTTATGGTCAGCATTTTATCCTCCACTGCACTCACAATTCACTCCTCCCACCCCGCATGTTGGACAAACCGTATCTGCCTGCACTTGGAGGTTGCTCACATCATGTGTGTTAAGTCATTTGGCAAAAAGGAAAAAGGTGCAAAGCAGATCGCACAAAAAAAAAGAAGACATGGCAGTAAAACTAGTTGAAACGCAGACAGGCTAACATACTTCTAATGACCAAGAGGGGAGACTCGCTATAGAGGAATAATTGGGACAAGGCAACTGTGCATGAATCTTTACACAACCACTCAACTGTGTCAAACAGCTTGGTCAATAATCTTCAGCAATTCCTGTGGATTAAAGTCTGATTACCGAGCACCGTCTGTCACACAGACCTGGGTGCCCAAACAAGTCACTTCCTGACTATTTACCATCATACCGCTAGAAAACTCAACCCATTAGTTGAAATGTGGCTGAGAATATTTCTAGTTTGTCTTATTAAGTTTTCCACATGGTTTGACTTCTTGTTTTAATGCGTGTCGGTGCAATTTGAGTGTAATCTAAAGAGGTTCTATAAATTATGACTGATGATAAATCCTTATGTAACTGACTAATACATACACATTTTATTCAGCAGCAAACAGACAGGATCTCTATCTTGTAACTAGCTATACTTTTTTGTTGAGTATGCCCCCATTTGGAAATTATTTCATTTATTCGCCACGTGTTTTATGTAAAAAATTTAATTAATCTCTTCTTTGAAAGAAAAAGTATTATTCCTGAATAAGTACTGATGTTCAAAACTAAGAGAGGATTCTTTGTAATGAACTTTAAAAGCAGGAATATGTTCCCCGTTTGTAATTTGACAATAAATACGTTCCACAACAAATATAAACTTAATATTTAGTAAATAATTTCCCCACGTACACACTTGTAGATCTGATCGTGGTGTATCTGGTTGTGTAGCACTCACCTCCCTACCTGTGTCCGGTATAGCTTAAGAGATGGAAGTACACAATCCCCACAAAGAAGACAAGTTCTTACCTTGTCCGTGTATCAGGACGGCGGCTGCGGCCAAAACCGAAACCACCAAGAGGTTCCCGAGCTGCCGGTCTTTTCTCATGCCTGCGAAAGTGGAGATCGCTCTTGGTACGGCTACAGAACACGTCCCTTACGCTGAACGAGGGGTTGAGGAGGGGGGTAAAAAAATACTTCCAAGCAGAAAAAAAACAAGACAAGAAAAGAAAACAAAGAAAGAAAACCACAAGCAAAGCGATAATTTGAACGTCTGAGCTGAGCGCAAAAACGAGCGGCTTGTAGCTGCACTTCCTGCGCGGTTTCGCGGCGGCGGAGCGACAGTCGAGAATAATCAAGTGAAACACGGACGTCCCCTTTGAATTTGGACGCGGATTCCTCGTCTGTGAGAGCAGGAGGCACATGGAGAGAGGACGCAGACGACGCTTCAGCACCGCGGACAGCTCCTAGCGTCAGCTGCCGGAACAACTGCCTCAAACTTGAATTTGGGGGAGTGCTGCGCTGTGCTTATTGTATTTTAAAATCATGCCCTTGTCTTATTTAAATATAACAGTCGTTATCAGGTAGGAAGGAGCTGCGCATGTCAGAATGTCTTCAAACAGGACAAAAGTCAGAACGTTCGTCTCTTACGCACAAGACAGAGTTCACACCGACAAAAAAAAAAAATCAGTAATGTGAGCTTTGACAAAGCTATTTCTTTAAATACTCCCAATTATATTTGTGTGGGGAAAAAAATATTTCAAACCACCTTTTTATTTCTTTTTCAAATGTGGCTGGAAAGGAATTCAATAATGCTGATATTATTTATGAGTTTCAAAGTAAGTGTGCATCAAATATTTTTTTGTGGCTTTTGGATTTAGGTTTAAAGGAGGTTTTTTTTTTTTAAAAACAAAAAAAAACCCCGAAAAATACACAGAGCAACTCCTCTCTGTCAAGGGGACCAGCCCACCTTTTGAGACACAGACACAACGGTGAGTGAGCAATTTATCATTTGTGATAAAGCGCTGTGCACTTTGATGCAGAGGCAAGACGCGTTAGGGTAGAGAGAAGAATAAATGTATACACTAGCACTATAGAAGACTAGAAATAGCATGAAGGCATGCTGAACAGTATTCAGGGAAAATATGATTTCTTTCTGTGCAGACATTCTCTTTTGAACTTGAATCTTATCCCTCTGGTTTCTTAGGGCATTTTCTATTCTTTACATATCATCCTGAATTTACAGTTTTAAAACACTTGTACAGAGAGTGAGATTAATGATGCAGGATGATACAATCTAAAGATTTAATCTCTGTTTTCTTACAATATTATTAATAGAAATGTAATGGAAAGCCTACTACTGTCTACAGAGGATTCAATGTGAGCCTATTATCCAAGCAGAGACCCGGATTTTCTGTGTGAAATTTCTATCTTGTACTGACATTGCTTTTGATTTCTGACCCTAGATCTAGCAGAGACCACTATGTCCAGCTTTTACACCACAGTAGTCAGAGCTGGAGTTGAGTGCTATTTTTTGGCGGCGGTGGGGGGGGGGGGGGGGCTGCACAGCTTGAACCCTGCTGTGCAGGACGAGCCATGCGGTGAGATATTCCTCAGGTGCCGGAAATAATGATGCTGTTCTCTTAGACAATTCTTCTTTTTTTCTTTCTTTTCTTTGTTGTGGATGCATCCCCTGATGCTTGCAGGATAACACTAATTTTATGAAAATTTTTAGGATTTTTAGATTGATTGCTGCAGTTAAAGCATAACCAATTACTGCAGTGTTTAGACAGTTTGGTGCTGAGAGTGAAAACTGTGACAGAGATGCGACGGAGAGGAAAGTATTTGCGACCTGGTTTTAATCTCCCATACGGGCAAAAAAGAAATGAACTGAAGCAAAACAGCCTGAAGCAATAAGTTAAGAATCCTTGGTTGCTCTTATGTGAAGCAGTTGACCTCTGATCTCCTTTAGTTGCCTAAGTTATTACTTCATAGTTCTTTTAACAGGACTTAAAGGCTTAACTATCAAGAAGCTATAATAGTTAAATGGTTAAAGACTTGGCTTTTATTCTTTGATAATCTCATCATCTGTTCTGAGTATGACAAAAGTGATATTTATGACATACCTGAAATTTGCTCTCCTCTTATCTATTATTATCATTGCACCCCTTTCACTTATCTAGGCCATATTCGCCCATTACGTCAAGAGAGCCTTAATCATCCACTCTAAATCATTGCTGTGTGCCTACATTCTGTTCATCCCGGCAATATCCTCGACAGAAGAAAGTGGTGTGTGATCAATGATAGGTAAAAATGTACAGATCGTTCAGTCTGCAGGAATAAATGAGCAACAAAGCACACTAGTTTTCTTTAATGCTCTCACTGCTGTTGCATTGCACTTTGTGACCTGAAGAGAAGAAGCTGCAACAGGTTGATGTGCATTCTGCTGCACAAAGCAGATCAAACCGGCATTTAAAAATAAAACCAATTAGAAGACAAGAAAAAGAGATAGTGATGGGAATAGGGAATTAAAGGACCTAAAGAGAACGAGACTCTTAATTCATTTATGACACGAAAATAGTGCGTTTGCAGATGCTTTTTTCAAAAATAAAACAACTCATTCAAAAAAAAAGGTGGGGGATACAGTGGAGCTGTGTAATACATCCGTCATCTGCACTCTACAGGGTCCAACAGTAAATCACTTTAGATGTCATCATCAGTCTATGTTATACCCGTGGCTCTCAGACGGAACAGCCTGGGATTAACAGTAAGTGTTATGTAAGAAATACTACTCATGTCTCATTATACACGGACTCATTGCACACTCTCTTGTAAATTTTCTCTGATTTTGTCTGAATTTGTCTCACTTTGCCTCCGTTTGTCACCCTCCATCTAATTCCCTTCCAAATTTATCCGTCTGCTTCCCTCCACACCCCAAAGCATGGGACAGCTCCTCGCATCACTCCTGCGCTCCCTCTGGATGGACTCATAAAAGGCTCTAATAGTGCAACTTTCCCTTTAGTGAAGCTCGGCGGAGCCATAAAGCAGCCCGGAGGTCTAGTTGGCAGCCAGATGGTCGCAGCCAAGCTTTCATTCTGCTAATGGGAAGGGGGGCAGAGCAGTTAATGAAAATCAGACCCTTGAAATGAAATGACCAATGTACCAAGGTAATGAGGCACATATCAGCAGCAAGTCTTTACAAGCATTAAGGTAATCTTAGATGGCAGGAATACGCAAAAAAATGTTTTAAGATGAATGTTCATTGGATAACTGAGGACTGATTATTTCACGGCATGCTCAGCTAACAAACGCACTCCTCCTGACTCAAAGCACTGTCTGTAATATTTAGATTAACTGGCCTGACTAAGTGCTTCATCCAAGCAAGGCTCTGTGCCAAGTGCTATCATTGAGTCTCCACCAACATAGCATTACAGCCTACAAATTACAGCTCATATTACCGTCACAGACAGCAACAATATCACAGTCACAGGACTCACAAATGCATGCAGGGATAATCATTGTGCATTACATTCACAGCACAGAACTGTGACCCTTTCCAGCTAACAATGGCAATTAGAGCACTATCCCAAAATCTGTTTGCTACTCACTGTGATTTACTGCTGTTTGTCTTGCATTGGGTTATGCCAATAAGATTAGATCTATTAGCAGGAAGGAGAATGTAAGAGATTAAAGGTTTAAGGGAGAGATATAATGTGAAAGGTCCTGGAAGAAAATAATAATCAGTGCAGTCAGTGACAGTTTTTCATCTAATGCACCTCAAAGGCATTTATTATTTAAATACAGCAAGCACTTAAAAATGTGTGAATCATACGGAATAGAGGAGTTGGTTTTGTTGTGCAATTTGTCTGAACAAGATCGTCAGGGACTGTTATTGATTTCCTCCACGAGTTTCTTTTCATGATTTTTGCGCCTAGCTTTTTTTTTTTATATGGCAATTTTCTACACCAAAACATAATTTTTAGAAACATATTGCACATTTTCAATGGAGTGAAATGATTGATTTCAAATGCTTTTACACATTGATGCCAGTTTTTCCTTTCATGCTAATATTATTTAAATGTAAACAGTGAATGTTGACGTTGATGTCTCTGATGCGGAAGCTAGAATGTGTCGTCTCTTTTTATTTTGACAAAATAATGGGAGGAAACATATTTAAATTGCTCTGACCATGGAACAGATATGAACAGAATATGCCAATTTTTCATATTACATGATCCTTTTCTTTATCTGATTTTAGTTACAGGTGGAATTTAGAGTGAAGAGTGTAGTAGAATGTAGAGTGTTGAGTCTTAGAGTGTAGAGCATGTAATCCACATTACTGACAATCAGAAGCAGGCAAAGAGAAGCCTAATACAGCAATTACTAAGTTTACTCATCTTCCTTTGGAGTTATGTCAATATTATAAAAAATTCCCCTTTCAGATTTTGACATATTTACATTTATATATTTTTCTTTTATCAACATTGGTGAAAAGAGGATTCTGACTGAGGCTAGTAGTTTAATTTCACAGATTTTTTGTTTTTTGTGCTTTGAAATAGGTGAAAATAAACTAAAACTGACTAAATTATGGACTCACCGCACTACTGCATGTGAATCACAATGTCTTAAATATGTAATTAAATGCCAGGTAACATCCTTAATTTTACAGGAAATAATATTATTACCATTGATTCACTGATGTGAATCTTGATGCCGTTTTGGGGAGCCACATATGCTGATTTTTGTGTTATCTTTAACTCCTTATTTTTCTTCTTTGTGTTATCCATTGTGGTACCCCAGTCCTTACTTCAGCAATGACCCAATTTCCATATGGATATCAAGTTTTCTCTTATTTCACCCATGCCTGTGTGGCATAAATAGTTCTGTATAGTTTGCAGTATTACGCTGTCTTCCTCATGCTCCCCCTCCCCCCTTTTGTTGTGTACTTCCTCTTGGTGAAGCCCGGTTAATTGCACATTCCTCATTACCATGTATTGAAAAAGAGCTCCCTCTGAGCGAGTCAACTGCACGGTAGACAGTTTTTCAAAGCTTTCAGAAAATCTATTCTCTGCTGGAGAGAAGTGGAAATAAAAGGGTACAGGCTCCATCTGATCTTTAACCTCCACTTAAGATTTTCATAAACCCCATCATGGATGTCTAAGTTTGGAGAGCAGGAGCGTTGGGAGAATCTTTTGGCTGAAACATTCCTCTTAGCCACTCATTTTCATGTTTTTGCAGCAAACTGTGTGTGAGCAGCACGGATTGTTGCCGAATCCCATCAGTGGGAATAAAGTGGATGTGACCCAAAACACCGAGCAGCATCTGTTAACCCCCTGATCATAGCTTCTATCTGACGGCTAGGCTGGAGCGGCGTCTGCCCAGTCATGCGGGACCTTGCCAATACATTTGGCGGGTATGGTAATGAGCCCGAAAAGGATTCCCAAGCCCTCTGCTGTCACTTTGATGACTCCAAAATTAAGACTGGGCAGAAAAATCCCCCCACACCTGCTGTAATAACATTCAAGGTAGAAGGAATATGTCAGTGACGCAGATACAAGAAAACAAATGTAACCCCTGTAGTCAAATGTAATTAGCACTGTGGTGTCACAGATAAGGCAAAATGAGTTATTTGAGGGGGTGAAGAAAAAAATTATTGCTGGAGTGAGAAACTACGTTGCGCTGATAACAGTATAACAGTATCCTGTGTGCTTTTGCAGAGGCGAGTGTTCAGATTGAGATTTCTGTCTGTGAGGAAAATAGATTTTCTCAGCTGGAAGGGTTTAGACTCTGCAAAACACTCAAACACTCCATAACACGGCAACACAAATGTGTTGTGGCAGGAGCACATAGAAAATTAGCATTCATGTTCTCTTTCACACTAACACACACACACACAGACACACACACACGCACACACACACACACACACATTCACACACACACACACACACACACACACACGCACACACACACACACACACACACACCCTTTTCATGAAGTGTGTGACATGTTGTCCCATACTTATACATCCACATCTCTGTTCATCATTTCTACTTTCCACCTCGCCGTGCACCCCTCCTTCTCCTTGACCTTCTCTTTTCATTAGTCAGAGTGTGTCTCATGCCCCTGAGCACGCTGATAGTGCACTGCTCCAAGGCTGCATTTATCAAGATGATAAAGCACTCTCAGACAACAGCCAAGTATCTCAAGGCTAGTGGCCATGGTACCTGACAAGTGACAACAAGTCACACAAACAGCCCCGCTCTCAATCCTCCCAGGCTCCCCCTCCTGCTCTCATTGGGCATGTACCGTGGATAGCCGGTCACAGGTTGTTGCCTTATGTCACACAAGCCCCTAATGAGAGATTAAGTGTACAGACAAAGGTGGGAGTGTTCAAAAGACAACAGATCTGCCCAGTTTGCACATGCACACACACTTTTTTCTTCACCACTAAGACTCCTGGGAACACACCCATGTCCATTGCGATGTCTGAGCTCATTGAAATGCTGTTAAACTATGCAGGGCTACAGTCACAGCAATGCAAGTCTCACCACTTTAGCTCTAGCTTTCATCTTTCCCTGCTGCTCACCAGCCTTTCCTCAATTCAATGGATGGTTTCCACTTTTGGCCACAAAGGCAAACATCTGGCTTGAAAGAGCAGGGTCTCCAGTTGGCAGTCACCTTACTGACCTCAGACTCAAGCTAACAATAGACATAACAGCAAAGTTATATTGTTTTCTTCCGAAAAAACAAAAAAAGTAGTAGCAGTCGTCCTGATAAGAGGAAGTGGCAAATTTTTACATAAGGGCTATGATTTTTTTTTTTGTCTCTCTCGTCTTTTCTAGTCACCATTAAATTTAACTCAGACGTAATCTTTTTATTCCAGCGCAATCTTCAATGAAAATTAAGAAGCATATTGTTCATGGAGAGTCATTTTTAATGAACAGGCTCAAAAGGCAATTTCCCTTTATTACCACATTTATATTGTTCCTTCAAGCTAAAATTTACTTCATTTCTCTGCATTGCACACCCTGTCTCTCACCCCCCCCCCTCTCACACACAAACAAATTAACATTTTCTATATTTACATTAAATTTACTGTAGCCACTCATATATACCATACCTTAACATTTGTCTACATCATTATATTTTTAAATAGGTGCCTCTGTATTTGACATTACTACTATAACTACATAATTATGTATTATTCACATCTGTTATTATTTCATTATTTCGGACATTTAGGGGGTGGCATGGTGGCACAGTTGGTAGCGCTGTTGCCTCACAGCAAAAAGGTTCTGGGTTTAATTTGTAACTAATTTTGCATGTTCTCCCCGTGTCTGAATGGGTCCTCTCTGTTTTCCCGGCTTCCTCCCACCTCCAAAAACATGCAGCTTAGATTAATTGATCACACCAAATTGACCATGAGTGTGAGTGGTTTGTCTACACATTGCCCCGTGATGAGCTGGTGTCTTATCCAGGATGTACCCCACCTCTTGCAAACAACTGGCTGGGATAGGCTCTAGCAGATCCGTTTCCCGTAAGGCAGATAAGTGGCTGAAGAAAGAAAATGAATGGATGAAGGACATTTTTGGCAAATTTCCTTCTGTTCAATATCAAATAAGAATACTAAGATTTTGTCTAGAAAGATGTTTGTATGAAAATTCAAAGTTATTTAATAGACATGAGTGAGGTGAAAGTAGACGCTTAAGAGTTCACAACATTGGAGGATGTGGTCAGGGCTGCACGAACCCTCTTTGAAGTGTTTCTAAAATAAAACAAATCAACTTTATTTATAGAGCACTTTTCATACAACATGCAGCACAAAGGGCTTTACAGAAATAAAAACAATGAACACAATTAAAGAAGAAAAATAATATCGAAGGTAAGCCCCTCCCTCCCACTCTCCATATCAGACACACACACACACACGCACACACGTAATCATACACAATGCATAGACATACATACAAAATTTCTAGGAGGATGTATCACTCTGTTACATTTTTTCATCATACCACAGCTGTCGTTTTAATAAACCATTATGAAAATGTGCTATGTTGTCAGTGACACATTATTTTATAAATTATTTATGCTAATTTCTTTGACACCTGACTGATCTTAAAAAAATTAACCCATTTGTAAGGTCAGTTGGCGCTAGACACTCCTGAAGCCTTTTTATCGCAAAGGCCTCACTTCACCAAAGGACTGCTCGGATAATTAAACATCTCTGTACTGTAGAGTTCGCTGTAGTCTTTTGTGTTGCTTGTGCACCCCATTTAATTGCTTTTCAATTACTCCTCACCTCAACCCCAATGAAAGGACTTGCTTTTGCAGTGCTTCCATGTTTGTTCGTAGTTAGGGATTATTGCACAGTAGTTATGATAGTCTCATATAAACACAGCAAAATTTAGCATCTCTTTTAAAAAAAAAAAAAAAACCAGCCCGGTGGTAGCCAAAAATTAAATACAATATTTTCCTCACTATAAGGCGCACTGGACTATAAGGCGCACCCTCAATAATTTTTTTGTTTTATAATTTATTTCATATATAAGGCACACCGGATTATAAGGCACACACAATAAAAAATAAATAAAATTTATTTGATAAACTGCAGCGGCTGTAGTTGCGCAATCCGTCCACTAGATAGAGCCGCGCTGCTCAGGCAGTCATGATTGCATTCATGACTTCCTGACTACCTTTGAAAGGCCCCTATTGTTATGTCAATAAGCCATTCTGAGCCCCATCAAGGAAACCTGATCACTCGATCACTTTGCCATCTTAGAAAGAAGTCAACACGCATATTAAAAAACCTGACATTAAAAACTGGTTAAAGTCATTACGAGTGCAGTCAGTGCGAACAGAGCGGATTATTTCCTGATCTGAAGTTCGAAGCAGATATTTAAACTCAGACGTTCGTCTTCGTTTATTAATTAAATATTGTTTCGATCGATCGGTAGTCCAGTCGGAGGTGAGGTGCACCTATTTGCTGCTGTGTGTCCTAAACAATTTTTTAACTAGTTTTTAATGTCAGGCTGCTAATTTACTGGCAAATACAACGCTGTTTTACTCCTAGAACTGACTTTATCGTCGGTGTCTCACCGCCGTGAATTTCCCCGCACGTCACTGCAGACAGAATACACAAGCATGAATGCGCCCCTCCGCCGCTGCCCAGAGCTATCAACTACATTTGTAAATCAATTGCAGCACACCAGACACCTTTGTCTAGCAGTGACTCTGCTCTTGAAATTTCAGAAAAGGCTGGAAGTTCAGCTTTGAGGGTCTTTCATTCACCTTTATGCCAGTTTCTCCGTGTGTTTCCACAGACTAATAGAATGGACCGTCACTAGATTCCAGATGACAGCACAATGGCATTTTTAAGATCAATTAAGTTTAAAGTGGGTTATTTCCGACGCCAAACAGTTAGGAAATACTGAGATCAGTCAGTCAGTCAAACTTTATTAATAGAATTGGTGAAAGTTCCTTATGTTTTGCTACGTAATCACCGGTGCTCCTACAGTCTGCTCTACCGACTGAGAGCAGCTCAGTCAGAGCCGGGACTTCGGTGACGCCCCTTGACTACCGTCGTTAGGGGGCATGGGCCCGAGTGCCTTGTGAGGGGGCTCCTCTGGTGGCGGAGTGCGGCATGACTGGCGGCCAGACTGCCGGCTTTTTTTCAGCGATCATGTTTTTAACCAATATTAATATGAATATTAATCCATATATAAGACGCACCGGATTATAAGGCGCACTATGGGTTCATGAGAAAATTTTAGGCTTTTACGTGCGCCTTATAGCGCGGAAAATACGGTAACCCAAGCTCAACCCATTTGATTTTGCCACATCATTCTGCTCCACAGATGCTGCTCTCCTGTAATGCTAAATCTTTTTTTCCCCCACAAGGTTGTTCATGTATTTCAGATCATATCTTTCTGCTGATTTTTATCTCTCACCTTTGTCAGTCCTGCTGCATATGAACCATCTGCTATAACATGGACTAGCTTTGCAGCAATATGTCATAGTTAGTGACCACTGCAGAATTTCTTTTATATTTTAAGCTGTGTATTTAGTATTATAGTTTGGTAATACTCCATATTTCACCATCTGACAACTCTGTTAAGTTCAGTCTCAGCAGAAAGTATCCCAGCCTGTGCAGTGGTGTTGTGCACTTGGCATTGCCAGCTGTGTTTATGTTTCATGCCTCACTATTTCTTTTAATGTTCCTTCACTGTGTGAGGACTTTGCTTCTTAATGGCTTCCTTGCGTGAGGTTGCGTGTAACAGTCAACAGACGCATGATCTTGACTTGTTTTTCGTGTATGTACGTTTTATTCTTCTCCTTTTTACTCAAAAGAAAAAGCAATGTTCAGTTGGCTTCTGTGTTATCAGCCTTCTTCAGTGTACCATGACACAATGGTCAGATTCACAACATGACCAAGTAAACATCATTAAAAACAGTATTTATTCCAAATTGCAGCTCAGACCACAAAAATACAAATGGGGAAAAATTTTGACAGATGAAGTAACAAAGCAGAGTTGCTTTTAATTAAAATAAGATCTCTCCTTATTCTGTCACAGTGCCACAAAACAATTGCAATGAGCACGTCAACACAGCAGATTCAATTTCATAAGCAACAGACAACACAAAGACATCATCACATTTTGTCTAAAGTGTTTCATACACTCTTTTTGTAATCC
The DNA here is from genome assembly GCF_040054535.1 of Antennarius striatus. Lineage (NCBI taxonomy): Eukaryota > Metazoa > Chordata > Actinopteri > Lophiiformes > Antennariidae > Antennarius > Antennarius striatus. The sequence continues at coordinate 7,684,775 of NC_090788.1, forward strand.
ATTCACCCTGAAGGACAAAAAACAAACAATATTTTCCTTTTTCAGTGTCTGCTTTAATCCTGCATAAAATACTGTCTGTATAAATAATATTAACAATATGTTCAAAGATACAGTAGCCACACGAACCCACAAACTGACTTACAGCCGTGACATTTCCAGCGATTGATTTATTTTTAGTTCTGCCTTGTTGATTTCCTCAGAGGTCTGTGTGTCATTGCTGGATTTA